>NW_017259222.1:1774619-1806898 GCF_001594045.1 Atta colombica
CTCTCCTACTCTCTTCCCTCTTTCTCTCCTTATCTATCTATCTATCTATCTATCTACTTGTCTATCCATCTCTATCTTTATCAGAGAGAACGTGCCTCGCAATAATAACAAGATATAACTGTTCCATAAACCAAAGTTATTGACAACGTACTTCCTAAAAATTAGTTGTAAAGGATAAGAAAGTTAAGATGACAAACCGTTTGTAATACCATGACTACATAAGAACAATACCATAGTCATAATTCAATTTAAAAAATTTAAGAATGCGTTTTCGTATGTGCTGTATGCTCGGGATTTTTAAAAGATATTCTAATAAATATCTTTCTAATAAATATCTTTTTATACCATACAACACGGATTATACCATACAACCTTGGCCATAAATATCAAATATTCCTAATCTATTACATTTTCTTTTGGAAAAGATGATAATAAAAATCAAAGGACTGACAAAATATGAAAATTGTTATAAAAATATTATTTTTTAGTAAAACTGTTTTTTAATTTATCTTCCGTTTAGTATAGAATATTTATGTCAATTTGAGAGGTGGAGAGAGAGTATATTTTGACTATAAGTATATACATTTATAAGTATATACATTTAGCTTTATATTTATAGCCAAAACAGTACATACACAAATATACAATTTTCCTTAATATGTTAAATAGTTAATAATGCAACATATATTAACATAAATTCTTATACATTCATCTATAATAAATAATAAATATAAAGACATAGTTAGAAATGAGTTCAGAGCAATCTTTCTGTAGAAATATTATAATCAAGAGAGAATGTAAAGTTATACTAGAATAGATTCCAGAATTTAATGTAATCAATAAATGATAATGTTAAAAGCTGTCGTTTCTATCATTTTATTTTTAAAACTGTCACAAAGTATTATAAATGTAATCAAATTATTTGCATTTCGAATCACTCATTATTTTTTCGAATGATTAAGAAAAGAAAGATATTGAATATAGATTAAAGAATATCTAAGAATAATTTATCCATATTTTATAACATTAAATAAAAAAAAGTTAGATAGAAAGTATTAAATATAATTGCTCTGTATTCGCAATGTAATAAATCTATTATAAATCTAGCATTAATAGTTTAATGTATAGGGATATGTTGCGCGCGCGCGCGCGCGCGTGTGTGTGTGTGTGTGTGTGTGTGTGTACATGCATAAAAAATTTTCTTAAATAGTAGTTTGTTTTTAATTACAATTTCTTTTTTATTATTCCGACTCTTTTTGTGAAACTGTCATTATTTACACTATTCCAATATTATAAATATTTTAATAAACAGTCTTTGAACGAAAATTGTGGAATATTAAAGGAATAATGAAATTTAGTTAAATATTTAGTTAAATATTATATCTTTTTCTTCCAATCTCTCCTCATCTCTCTTTCTCTCTCTTCCTGAAGAATTATTTCATAAGAAAATTCTCTCTTTCTCTCTCTCTCTCTTTCTCATACAGATAATATCAAAATTATTCTATTAAAAAAAAATTATCTTTTTTAATAATTATCTTTTTAATAAGTTAAAGAATTTATTGTTAAAATTAATTCTATAATATCTCCTGAATCAATATAGAAAAATCTAGAGGACAATGCGGAAATTATACAGTATAGAGAAAAAAATTCCCATGATTTTTAATACAAACACATTTTAATACAAACTTTTAATTGGCTATGTTTCTTCGATACCCTCGGGTGCAATTACTCCCGTTGTAACTTTGCAGATCGCCACGCACGTTCTACACGCGGACCGAGATTCGATTAATTAAACAAGCGCTACGATTAACCCATTTCTGAAACTACTCGAAGTGCCAGCAAATCAAGCAACCATAAGAGAATGTAGCTCGTGTGCATACCGCGTACGCAGTGATGTTTTATTGTTATGGGTGGATCATCGGTTAAATTAATTATTGCTTTACATGTACGAGCCGACCGGCAAGGGGATAACACGTTATAAAGATGCAGTTATTATTTATAGTCGCATATAATGTATTGGAAAAGTAGGTATAGCGCGAGCATTAAGCGAAAGAGATTACAATGGATTATTGTTGTAAGCTCGTTTGTTGCAGTTTCGTATCGTAAAATGTCGAAATATAATCTCTTCTTGGCTAATAATATATAAATTTTCCAATAAGCGAATGGATACGCAATCAATAGTTAATTCACTAATCTATGTTACATATTAATTATAAGTGTTACATTCGAGAATATATACCACTTTCAAATATTACAGAATAACTAATTATTTCAATCAATTCCCAATTTCATTTATAGTATTATTCTTATCATATTATGTCATTCATATAGTTCGCAATAACTTGATGTCATTGTAATAATAATAATTATTATTTTGACTTGAATTAATTTGTAATTACTTCATGGAAAGAACGCTTCTGTTCAAGTATCTAAAAATTTAGCTAGATACAGATCTGAAAATAATTTTGTTGGACCATCAAAATAATTATGTATAACGCTGCAAAAAGTTTTAACATTCTAGCAACCAATTTGAATGTTCTCATAATTATTTTGCTGCTCCAAACGAATTTATTTTCAGATCTATATCTAGTTAAATTTTTAGATACTTCAGAAAAATTATTTTTTCCGTGGTTATTTTGACATGTACTTTTTATTTACAATAAAAAAATAAAATAAAGCCAAATAGACGAGCAAATAGATGAATTCATTTGCTTATTTGAGTATTTGCTTATTTTGCAAAAAGCTTTATTAAACCTGTCAAACATGCATTCGTACCTATTTTCCAGTTTGCTTTGATATTTCATTCTAACATCTTATATATTAAACGGTACGTACCTATATCCTCAACGTTTTAGATATTGATTCAAGATTGAATTTTACTTTTTTTGACTATACTTTTTTTCACATGTAAACGGAAAATTGATTTCGATTTTTTTTTTCCAAATCTGGACATTACTTCTTTTGGATGGACTCACTTTGAGGAAAACAGCATTTTTTTATCTATTTGACTCAACTTTTCTTAAAAGTTATTTATTATAAAATCAATGTCATTTTCTATTTATGTGTTTGATCTGATGTACTTCTTGCCATTCTTTTTATTTATTTATTTATTCAATGTTTCATTCTATGGTATAATTTATTATTTTAGTCTATTATTTTATAGTCTATTATTTTTTTTATTCGTTATTTTCACGCGGCGATTAATTTTATGGCTGAGGATGATTCACAATTAGTGAAGTCAAAGCGTATTAATTTTACTAATTAATATTAATAAGTTCTTTTTTATCTAGTTTTTCTTTGTCTAGGGTTTTTTAGTCTTTCTTTATTCTTTTATTGTTTAAAATATAACACAATTATTTTGTTCATTAATTTAATTTAATTTACTTTTGTCAGTTAAATAAAATTAAAATACGACAAAAAGATTTCTTATTTATTTCAGTGTTCGATATCGAAGAAATACAGATTTTCTAACCATTTTAAAATAAAAACAGAGTACAATTGCAAAAACATTTCATCAACATTCCTAGCGAACGTAACTTTATTTTTACGATTACCCTATACACACGCAATCTGTCTTTCGATCTATTGACAACAAACAAATTCGAATAAAAAAAATATAGAATACAAACTCATCCAGACAAGTCCAAAAACCAATAAAATTCTAGATTCGTAGCGTAAAACGTTATAGATCAGTTATTTGCAATTCATTAAACTTATCCCTCTCAACTTGCTACAGTTTATTCTCAAAATTACTCTCAAACTGATTAATACGCGATCGTAACCGAACTGAGATAACCACGTTCGTGCTAATTCTGCGGTCTAACAGTATCGCAAAGTTCCAAACGTGCGACGACCGTCGCAATGCCGATGTGGGATTAGAGAACGATGAAGTGAAATCGCGAACATTTAATGCGAAATCACCTTCAACCACTACGGGTCCCGCGGGTAATCGCGGAACGAAGTAACCTCCTCTCAGATTGTCCAATCACGCGTCGAAGAACCGGAAACACAACGCAGTAGACAACGATAGACAATAGCGTTCTCCACGGACCAAACTATAATAGTAACATCTCATCGTCACCGCCATCGTAGTCATAGTCGTCATAGTTGTTGACGGCACTGTCGATGTTCCACAGTAGGGTGGACCAAATCAAGTTATATCGTCGCGCTCAGCGCCCATTATAATAATTGCATGCACGGGACTCGGATCCATTACGATGGTCCACCGACATTCCCGTGAACCGGAAGTCGAAGCTGTCCCTCAGGAGCGCGCCCGGAATTTCGAGAGGAGAATTTCCCGCGTGACTGCAATTTTGTGAAACTGCGTTCGGACGACAGCGACGTCCAACATAGTCGAAAATGGCGCACACTTATGTGTAAAACAAGACTGTCTTTTGTGGGCATCGATGTACGAAACTGAACAAAGTATCTTTCGACGTATCTATGCTCAACATATTGATGAGAATGGAAGAGAGAATCGGGGAGGATTGACGCAATCTTACGTAAAATTCAACTGACTGATTTCACAGTAGGCGTCGTTATCGTGCCAGGCAAATCACGAGTATACATAGAGCTGTTTCAGCACCTTCTAGCTATGTTCCTTCCCTACCGTACCTTTTATGATAACGTATATGCTGTTAGCAACATCAGCGAGAATTCCAGACATAAATTTCCGAGACTTTGATATCAAGAAGAAAACAATGAAATGAATAAGAGAAATCTATATCTTGCCTTAATTTACATCTAATTGGCATTAAATTGAAAATGACATACAACATATGTCAAAGTGCTAATTATCATTATTGAAATGACACTTAATCATCACAAATTAAATTTAACCATATATTATAGCTGTTGAATAAAATAAATGTAAGAAGATATGAATAAATTTATTCATTAATCTTGCGTTTGACGCAAGCTACGGTTATTTTATTAAATATTTAGGTCTGGTCTAATCTATTGGATTAAATATTTAGATCCACAAATTTAAAATTAACTTTAATCTCGATTTAACTTATTTTTCATCTTCTTTCTAATTCTAAAATTAGAGAAAGATAAGTAAATTGATAAAGAAAGTTGAATCGAATTTTCTAATTCTAATATTACACTGAAAAAAAAGTCAATTTTAATAAATATTTAGTTAAATACTGCTCACTAAATATTAAATATAAAGATATTTATTTGATACAAGAAATGTTAATTTGATTTAACAATCATTTTTTTTATTAAACAAATATTTACTAAGTAAATGTTTGGTTGGCAGTAAAATAAGTAAATGTTTAATGTTTAATTGGTATTGAACTAAATATTTATTAAAATTAACTATATTTTTTTCTCAGTGTAGAAAAAGATGAGGAATAAGTTAAATCGTGATTAAAAAAATGTTACATTTGTTGAATCGATCCTTATTCATGAAAATTCAAATCAATCAAACATGATTAATTATAAGTAATTATAATAAGAAGTGATTTTTCTTTTGCACATAATTAATCTCTCTCTTTATAGACATTTCATGATGGATTATAGACATTTCTAATGTAGCGGACAAAATTACAAAAAAAATAATTTTATTATTATATAACTTGATTTTTATAGGAAATTTAATTGCAAAATAATATCAAGTTTCAAATTTCGATTTATTTAAAGCTCAATGCTAATTAAAGATTATTTAAAGATTAATGGTTTTTTGCGTTCGTTACTTCAGTAAAAAAATTAATGCATCACTTACCGAATCGATGTGCAACAGCGGAATTATATCTGCACTGTTACGTCGCTACGATGATTCTGCAACAAGAAGAATATAAAATCTAAATTAAAATAGAGCAGAAAAAATCAATATTTTAAAAAATATTTACTAAACGTAAAGTTCTCTTGAAAATAATCATATAATTTTCAAAATATTTATTAAGCATTTAATTTTTATTAAGCATCGAATTTTTTTATTCATCATTCAGTTAAATATTTATAAAAATAATTATATATTTTACAAAAAAGATCTTAAAAATACGTATTTATTAAATTTCAAAGTAATTTTTTTCTTCTAATTATCATTTTAAAATAATAAAAATAGAATAACGCAAGAATAAACAGAAGAAATATATTGATGTCACATAAGCAAAAAATGATATTTATCACAAAGTTGCCTCCGCCTGATGCCTCTCCCAGATCTTCTCCTCCTCTCAGAATTGGGTTGACATCCTCTCGCACAAGACACTCGCGTAAAACACTCGCAAATAATATAATATAATCGCGCGCGGATTAATTACTTACAAAAGTCTTTCGCGCGACACTGCAATATTTCACGTTTACAAAATTCATTGTAAGGATATTTCCATTTCGATCGATAGAATCAACACGTCGACGGGTACATGCGGAACATACGATCGACGGATAAATGTTGAACAAAAGTTAAGTTCCACGAAAGAAAACGAAATCGATCGTATCGAATCCATCTCTGTTTTACGCAAAATCATATTTAAAATTGACTCAATCATACGCCCTAATTGCTAATTCTAGTGAGACACAAGTGGTGCTGTATCACAAGCGATTCGAAAAGGCTGGTAGACGTAACAAGCAAGCGCTTCTAATAAGAGAAAAGTTGGTACCATTGCCAATTGTCTAACAATCTAGACAATTCAAAAAATGGGATCCAACCCCTCGTCACAAGTTAGTTTTTAAAAAAAACTACTAGAGCTAGGCTCTGATCAAGACAGATTAAACGCGATTTAGCTGGTAGATAAACACAGAGAAATAAGCATCCTAACCAGAGTTATACAATTCCTTTTTGGGCGACCCACCAACCGAATTCTGTAACTCATCGTGCAATCGTTATAAACTCATAACGATTGTACAACGAATTACAAAATAGGCAGAGACAAATCCGAGTCAATCGATCGCTTCTTATCGCTAAGGGCCGAACCGTTTGCTGACAGATAGAGCGTATTACGCTTACAATTAACCGACAGCAACAGTAGTTGCTAAACCGCGCGAACATTGCACCATTGCGAAGTGCGTGACATTACGCGACCGGTATCACCTCGTGCCCGAAGCACTTGGCGTGAGGGCATTGCAATGACTGCCTCGGAGGCCACATGTAGCAACGTCTCAATGCAAGTTTCACTTACTGTCAAAACATCGAAGATATGATTTCATCGTTGAAGTGGAATTCCATCGAATGGATTTTATCAAAAATCTATTTAATTCGATAATTTTAACGACACTCTCGAAGCAAACGCGCGGCGCGACGAACCGGCTGCGGTTCGTTCACTTTCAATTCGGCGACGAGGATACGTTAGCTTCCCCATCATTGGATTTTTATACGAAGAGAACGATTTTACTCAATACCTAAAAATGTATCTAGATATATTATTTAGACAGATCTAAAAATTTTTTAATATTTAAGAAAAATCATTTTTTTTCGTATATATCCTTCGGGTACTGAACCCTCTCACCACATCAAGATGTACCTGTGAGAGGGAAGAAAAACGTTATAAACTTCGCATTAACATAGTCGCGCCGACCTCAAGCCCTTTCATGCCAAAACAGTCCCAAAATCGCGATCATCTAAATGCCGAAATATTAATATATATTATATATACAAAATCATTAAAATAATCTGTACTTATTACATTTTTAATATTCTTTGATGAATATTGTATACGATGCTTTATAGCTATGTAAACGATTACAACTTATTTCCAAAGTGACTTTCATACTCTGATTATGAGTTCTGAGACATTAAATCCTTCTTCATTGTAAGTTACTCTTTTGAAAAACATTTTGAGACTACATTCACTCAGCCATATCGAAAATATCGTAAAACTGAATTTCATAAGGTTTAGATTGTTTTTATGATATTTTAATACTTTTTTGTGGCCAGAATCGAATTCTCACAGTGATCTCAAATATTCTTATGTTAGAAAACAAGATCTTTCTAATTTTTCTTATTGAAAAGTTTCCATTTTAAAAGAGTTAATCTTTGAAATAAAGAATTAGTTCAATTTTTTTTTAATTCTAATTCTTTTCGCGTGTTTATCAATTATAATTGAATGTAAATTTCTTAATCATATTAATGGTATATTCATAAAGATATAATCAAATTTAAAAAATTTAAACAATTTCAATAATTAAAGCATTCATCGTTATTAAAATACAAACACAAAAATGTGTGTGTGTGTGTGTGTGTGTGCGCGCGCGCGCGTGCGTGTACGCGTGCGTGCGTGCGTGCGTGCGTGCGTGGGTGCGTGCGTGCGTGCATGCGTGCGTGCGTGCGTGCGTGCGTGTGTGTGTGTGTGTGTGGTGCGTGTGCGTGCATGCGTGCGTGCGTGCGTGTGTGCGTGTGTGTGCGTGTGTGTGTGTGTGGTGTGCGTGTGTGTGTGTGTGTGTGTGTGACTTGAACTATCGTCTGTTTTCTATTTACTCTGCGTAGTAGATTTATTTCGCGCTGCTATGCATCATCTCAGGGAACTTTGTTTTCAAACTTAAAATTAACTATTCACAATTTACCGGAAAATGCATTTTATGCATATTTTATGTATTCTTATATATCTCAATATTGCAGTTACTTAACATATTTTAATAATCTTTTATGGATAAATAAAGAAGAGCAAGAAAACATTAAATCAAACAATAAATACAAAAGCGCAATAATTTGTTCATGTCATTTCCAATTTCTCATGTTACATAACTGTACAATTTTTATGTATGCACATATCTTTGCTAGAAGTGATAACAAAATAAATAAAGAAAAATAGATTAAATCTGATCCATTTTTAAATTAATCTATCTAAAATAATATTTTACATAATTTAATTTAAGTAAAATGTAATATCAAAAAATATAAAATTCGCCACCTAAGTATTATTGATATCGAGAGTCAATTTCAACAACTTTATATTTCAACAACTATGGACACATTCACAAGATATTTCATTATTAACTGAATGATTTTCTCAACAACGATGACGCTATTCTAATTGAGTCTATATAAATGTAAGTAAGATTTTTCGGTGTATACGATGTATACGAAACTAGCGAGAAAGTTAGTGCAAAGACATTTCGTATAACTACATCATATAACTATATCGATTTGTCGGCTCGTTACAATGTCATAATCATAACTGATTTTAAAATAGTTCAAATTGATTGTCACGATCCATTCCATGAATTTATGTTTTCCAAATTATTAACGTAAAATGTCAGTATTCTAAGACTTGTAAAAGAATAGCTAACATCCACTTTAATCATAAATTGAGTTGAAACAACTTCATGGCGCTGCTTCATTTGAATCATAGCTATATCTTTTTTTAAAAAATTAACAATTATATCATTCTACAGAGCAAAGTTTCAATTTGAAGAGTCTGCTTTTTGAATTGCAATAATTTTTAACGAAACTATGAGCAATCGAACTCAAAATGTTCCTTTTTTATTTAATTCGCAATAACTCAGCAACAAAAGATCTTAGCAACAATTTAAAAAAAAACGATTATGTTAGAAAAACTTTAAGCTTTCACGATAGAAAATCGAAAGTTTTCTCAATTTTTTTGTGGGCACGTGTCAGGACCAAAAAGTGAAAATGTCCATTCTATCTAGTAATTTTCTACAAAAAAATTTGTAAAAATGATTAAATTCACAAAAGCTTAAAAGATACATGCATCTTTCAAAAATAGAGATTTTAAAAACTTTTTTAAATTTAAATTTTGTTCATTTTTAACAAAGTTATAGCTTAAATTTTGCAGTTTATAGCGCTACAAACTTTTGTTTCTATGTAATTTATTTGTAATTTATTGTAATTTATTGTATTTTTTTAAAAAATGGTAATAAAAGCTAAAGAGAAATTATTAAAATTAATATCAAAATAAATATTATTTTTCAATCAAACTATTTTTAAATTTATTTTTCGTTAGATATAAAACGTTTATGTCAATTTGTGGGTACTTTATATTTGTGACCAAGGCTGTATATTATATCAAAGGATTAGGTCATAAATCACATTTCACATAAAAGCGAAACTTCGAAAATCGATTAAACAGATTCAAAGAGACTCGATAATGATATAACCATAATTCACTTCTCATGATATTTAATAGATTGCTCTTATAATAAAATAGCAATAAACAATCTTTGCCGACTAAAATGTTATGATCACTCACGAAGTTATAATTGCGAAAATATCATCGTACAATTCCTATTTTAATAGAGCAAGGAATTGTAAAGTAAGGCTATACTCTCTGCGTTTCAGCTTTAATTTTAATCAAAAAATAAAACAAAAGAGGAAATAACTAGTAGAAACTCGTATCACGTAAACTTTCGTTCATATTAATTTATTCCGCATCCAGATGATATGCGGAATACAAAGATAAATATATGTACATATATATCTCATCGGCAGAAATGGCACGATTTGATTTTTCGAAATGTCATCTCATCGACGTTTATTATACAGCCATGATTAATTGCGCGATTCTATATGTACAAGGGCAGGTGGCTCAGTTATGAAGTGCTGCTAGCTAAATCCCATTTGGGTTTTAGGGATACAAAACAAGGTTTCGAGAGATAATGACGAGAACGGATAGCTGCGACAAAGCCTGCCCTCGTGCGATTGCATTTCACATATCAATCCAGTACGCGTTTTAAAATTGTGGCTTTTAATGGATGTCCCATAAGCTTGAAGAGATTTAACGGTTTATATTGGAGGCAATCCTTTATATATCTCTTTGACATTTATCGATTCATCCATTAAAAAAGGTATACCAATACCTGCACTAAAAGAAAAACCATTGATATTTATGATTATGATTCCATGATAAAATAATTATGATTAAGAATTCTATTTTGATAATTTTTACAACTATTATAATAAGCGTTATATACAAATTGACATGTATATATATTTAATATAAATATGAAAACGAGTTAAACTATGAAAATCTTCTTAATACATTTAAATATTAATACATTTTACTATGTTAATAAATAAAATATGTATTTTATAATTTAAAATATTTGCATTTCGTTTTTCACTCAGATTAAAATAGTGTACAATGACTTCAATATTCACTAGTGCGCACTAATGCGTCCAATTCACTTAGTGTGATAATCTAATATGTGTAACGAATCCTGTAATATCTAATATAATTTTCATAAATATTATCGTCTCTTATAAGTAATATAACTAATATCAATTATAAAAAGTTAATAATATCTATAAAAATATGAGATATAATCGATTAAAAAATATACCTAACGATTATTTGCTAATATTTTTTTCTGAACATACCATTATATATTATATATTGTATCTCGCATAATATAAGCTTGTATAATTGTTATATTTTGCACATAATAAGCAAGGAATATTAATAATATCAATCTATGTTTTCATCCCTTCCTTCACCTGCAGTCTCCCAAACCACCAGCTCGGCCCACATCTCAACGTGTTTGCATAATTTATTCTTGTGACGTATGCGCACGCGTTATGCCGCGACTTGAATTAACGGCATCCGTTTACCACGAATAAATCGCTATAATTATCGGTGCAGCCGAAATGAATTGTACTTGCAGCTCGCACACGGTGCCTCGCTACAAAGTTTGCACACTGACCGAACTTGCCCGCTTCCCGACCGATTTGCGCGGACTTCCGGTAAATTCGGTTCTCCCTTTCTCTTCCCCTCCTCCCCCCACGCTTGTATTCCTCAACCAAACATCCATCATGACTTTCCCGTCAGTAATTATCGTTGACTCACAAAGCAGCTGCAAATTTAGCTAAAATTACTAGAATACTTTAGGATTATCATTGGGATTATCAGTGCTTTGAATATGGATGATTAAATCGAATGTATTAGATGAAGAGCAATCGACTTTCTTTAAATCGATATATATCAGGAATATCAGGATATTCTAAATTCCTCATGAGCAATTTTTACGAATTTTAATTTTAATAATTTAGCATTGAATATTTGTGCGATTGATTTACAAGTTTCGAACTAAAATTCTATTGGAAATAAGAAATAAAATGAAAAATCTCTGGATAGCTTATGCATCGTTGATAAATAACAAATGCTGTATTTATTTCACAAACAATTAATCTTTATAAAGAAGAATTTGCCTAATTTTTTTTAAAGAAATGAATCGTACATCCGAATTGAGCTTAAATAGAAATTAATAAAAATAATTAAATAGGAACGAAATAATATTATTAATCATATTAATAATATATTCAAAATAGATAAATGTCTCAAATGAAATACTCGAAACAAAATTATCATTACATGAAAAACAAAGTCTATTTTGCATTAGTGTAGCATTATGATAATTGTAACAAATCGTATCATCACGAAAGTGTATAACGTAGAATAAATTTCGCTCAACGTCTCACAATTTCAAGTTATATCCAGGTGTACAAGTATTACATCAAAAATTCAAAAACATTACTCGCGTATATTTACGCTATGAAAGAAGACAAAGATCTGACAACAGAAACATGTAATACATAAGACAAAACAGTTTTGCACAAATAAGATATGGAAAATGATTTATCAACGAAGAGACCAGAGTTGGAATATGTTGTCGTGAATTATTTTTCTGTATGCAATTAATTTAGAATAATTCTAAGTCTTAATTCTATGTAATAATTATTTGATGACAGCATGATGTACATATTACATTTAAATTTAATTTACTTTTATCTATTGTCTTTTATTTTAAAAAAACTAGTAATCTAATAATCTTTTTTAAATATACAGTAAAAAATATTGCATTTGTGTTGCAAAGTCGGTTCTTGTAAAAATTTTTGTGTTGAATTTTTACTGTATCCTAATACTAATGTCACATAATGTGTTATTTGTATACTTTATGTTAAATTATTGTAATATTCAATATTTCTTAGTATTAAAATGATATAATTTACTTATAAAGTAAGTAACAAAAAATAATGAAATATTTTAAAACGTACGTTATAAGATAAATGAATAAAATGTATGAAGTGTTAATTTAATTAAACATATTATAGATGTTAATTTTATTAAAAAAATTTTCTTCCACATTTTGTTTCCAAATTGTGTATTATATTTTTGTCTTAATTTGTTACATAATACATGTGTTACTCTCTCACATCTCATATTAAATTAAAATTAACGTAAAAATTTAGAATTGTTTGGGATATTTGAAATATGTGGAATTTAACACAAATTTTCTAACTGTGTAAGTTATTAAATAACTTCATTAATTTCTTTGAAGTTAAGAAATATTGGCTAAGTATATTATCAGGCATGCTACTCTTGTTCTCAGACAAAGTGTATCCACAGTCAAAATCAAATAGTACATTATAACAAGTCAGATGTAATCGAGAATAATCGATTTATAATCTCTACTGCGATGTATTCCGCAGCTAATAACACTATATGCGCAATTGTTCTCGGGCGACACGGTCGACGTAGCAAAGTTCGCGTTCTCGTAGCGCTCGTGCAATTAGAGTTTCGCGGCATGTGTACCATCGTGTTTGCAATGTGTCGGCATGTCTTGCCGCAAAGAGCGAGATTAATTGGCGTGAATTACTCTGGTTGCTCTATTCTCAAAAGCGAGCACTGCGACTCACGTTTGAACCATGCTTGCCGATCGCGTCGCAGATCGCGACCTGAAACGTAGTCGGCACTTTGCCACACGATACGTGTATTTTGCGAGCTTGCAACGGAAGCGCACAATGGAAATGTAGGTAAGAGAATTGTTCCTCTGAATTTTTAACATTTCTTCGAATGATATCATTGTAAAACAGATGAGATTGATCTCTGCTATTGTCGGCGCTTCGTCGTTTTAATTAATAAAAACTCTACTTTGAAATTCGATACGTCTATTATTGAAAATTGAAGTAACAGCCATTCCAGTTTGTATAGCCTTAGAATTGCAAACGCATCAACGAAATGCGATTTAATAAACTTTTAACTATTCTGCCAGAAATTCCCAAATAAAGGTCGAATAAAGTTGGTATAGATTTGATAAATTTGATATAAAAATATCATGATATAAAATCGGTACGTATTGTATAGAAATAACAGCGTTTCAATATCCTCCATAGCGTACTGCCAATGCATAAGTATTGTTTTGTAATGGACAAAAATACGAAAAATTGAAAAATGTAGAATTGAAAAACGGAACGATTCATAATGTAGTGACGTTATCATGAACATAGAACGTAAAAAATTCTTTGGATCGCTTGACCTAATTGCTCGATTAGCGTGCAGAACAGTCAGTAATTATTTAAAATTTACATTATTGCTCGCCTAAAAGTATTGCAAAACGGAGAATAGACAAAATTAATTGGAAATTGTTATATTAGTTTATAATAATGACCAACGTTTTCACCATTTCTATAAAAGTGCAAACTAGGATAATAGAAAGTGGTTCTTAATGAAAATATATAAAACTTTCATCAAATTAGTTCTACAAAGTAAACAAAGTATAAAGTCTTCAGAATAGATTATTATAAAAGTTAGAAGTTAGAGGCTTTTATATTTATGTTTTCAAGATCGTGATTTAATTTTCTTGTGAGTTAATATTCGTTAATAAACGTAAATTACCTCAAAGTAGTAGTAACAACAAATTAACAATATCTGTCTCGAATAATAACAAATGGATACGTAACGTATTTGGAGCGAAGAGAGCTGCGGATTCACATAACCAAAGAAGATTATATAAAATTGTATAAAATTCTAATCCGAAAAAAATCACATTTGGATAGTTTCGATCTGAGAAAAGAAGATTTTTACGATGCAATGATTAATTATTTAATGTGCAATATGCTAATCCTTCTATTGCGCACAGATTTCACAATATCTTTTTTACGAATGTTCCTATAATTTTGCCGGTAGCAAAGAAAAAGAAAAAGAAATCACGCTAGTATTCCATTAGCGGAAACGAACGTGCGCGGTTATCGCCGCTGGCTGGTTCTTCGTATATATTGACAAGAACAAAACGAAGGGAGAACTCTCTCTCGTCACAACGAGACATGCAGCATCGCATTTGCGTATAAAAGTACTCGGAGAGACGCACAAAATGGCATTATAAAAATATAATACTTGTATATGCATTTTAAAAATTAGAAAATGTCCCGATGAAGCGACAGGACTTCGCGCCATTTTATTAAATCAATAATAGGATAACTGTCCCAATTACTGTATCTGTCTCTATTAATGTGCTTTTGTATTCGATAAGTCATAAAGAAAACTAGCACAAATATATAAGAAAAAATATTTTTTTTTTTTAAGTTAAATTATTAATGCAATACCGAAGATAATATTTTTGAGTATTAAAGTATTTTAAATATTTTTCAAAAGATATGAAAAATTTATGTGAATCTAGTAACACCACAAGATTTTAAGCTTATTAATGTGACCTGTATTGGAGCTGAGAATTGGAGGAGCGTTATTGTGTTATAAATGTACTTTGAAATAAATATAATTGAAATAATGATTTATATATATATATACATATATATTAACATAAACAATTAGCTTAAATTTATGACCTGTTTTAATAACTATATGTTATGAGTCAAATGTGGATAAGCACACAAATTGAGGGTACATTAATAGGGCCATCGCTGCTTAGAGAACTTACTATAATAGGGACAAAAACATGTTTTCTATTTTTTTCAAAAGCATTGTAAAGTATTAACATTTTATAGATTAAAGAAAGATAAGTAAAGTAAAAAAAAGAAGTAGTTGTAAAATCGATATTGATTGCAAACAGATAAAATTAAAGCTACAATATTTAATAATTAATTCAGTAATAAGCAAAGTGACTAAAAGACACACGTTAATATGGACAGTTACCCGTCCTCAATATTAGCTGAGAGGATATATCAATGAGCGAAATATCAAAGGACACAAGAAATGAAATACAGGACGGTCAATTCACTCAGTACATCTATCTGTATTTATTGATGTCCACAAACTCGCGCGTTTTCAAAAGAATTTTTCTGTGGGTCGAGCGCAACTCACATACTAATTAAATACAGGAGCTTTCTATTTGCACAGTCGTTTACTGTGTAAAAATTCCGCAAGACTAAACAGAAACCGTATGAAAGATGTAGAGCTCTTTTTACTGTTGCATTAACTTATCTCTTTGTTATGAATAACTGAGCATCGAGACTTGCACTTCCTTGTCGGAAGTACATAACACTACGAAAAAGTGTGTAAAATAACAAACTTATATGCAAAATTTACGTATTATCTAAAGTTGTGTGCTTTTATAAAAATTAATTAATTTTACTTACTAGTAAATTTTTCTTTATTAAATTGATCTTTATATTAAATGAAAAATTACAATAAAAATATATTTTATAGCTATTATGTAAATGTACAAATATTGTAATATTATGTAACATAACGGTAATATCACACATATTATATTTTTTTTTATGTTCGTATATCGATAACAATTTAAAGCTCCTGTTCACTCACCACTACAATCTCAGATTGTGACGTCAGAAACGAGGAAATACCCAATAAAAATTTTTAAAATATACTAATATGGAAATATATTTCAATAAAACAATATTTACAATCAACTTGTAAAATATATTAAAAATTCTTTTGTTTTATTCATTAATAAATAAATTATTTGGAAACGAATTATGCATAACAAGAACAAAATAAACTTGAGTTATGACAAATTGATAATATACAGAAATAAACATGATTTACTTTTTCTCTAAAACAAGAGAATAATTTTCGGTATATTTTATCTTTAATTTATTCTATTATACATGTTATTTTATTGAAAAATATTCTATTCAAATATAATTTTTACAAGAATTTTTATTATGTTTTCTCCCTTCTGCCATCACAATCTGAGATAGTAGTGGTGAGTGAACAGGAGATAAATTGTGTTATTGAACTTAAGAAAAACTGTAATCATTAGCGAATTATTACGTAAGTATTTCTGTAAACTTAATTTCAACTGTATTTATTTTTGCAAATGTTATTTAACTATTACAAGAATAATTTTATTTTATAAGAGTTAACTTTTCTTAATGTATGTATATAAATATTGGGAGTACAAATTAATTTGGTCCGTTTCCCTAAAAATGGCTGTTGTGAACGATTCATAGTGACAGCTGATTTTGATTTCAGAGAGGTTAAACATCTGCTAATAATATTCAGTTTATATCGCTTTGAGTTTCATACAAAAAAAACCTTGATTTTTACTATGTTTGAAATGTCAAATTTTGTGTTAACCAAGCAGCATTTGCGGGAGTTTTTGATTTTCTGCTTTAATTGGAAGAAAAGTGCGGCTGAAGCTCATCGAATGCTTGTTGAAGTTTATGGTGACACTGCTCCAACTGATAAATCATGTAGGGAATGGTTTCGACGTTTCAAGGATGGAGATTTCAGCGTTGAAGGCAAGCCCCGCTCTGGACAGCCAAAAAAATTCGAAGACAAAGAATTAAAGGCATTACTCGAAGAAGATCAGAGTCAAACGCAAGAGGAGCTTGCATTGGGAGTAACTCAAAAAGCCGTTTCTGTACGATTGAGAGCCATGGGAATGATTCAAAAACAAGGAAATTGGATGCTTTATGAACTGAAACCGAGAGATGTTGAAAGGCGATTTTTCACTTGCGAACAGCTGATTCAAAGACAACAGAGAAAAGGTTTTTTGCATCGGATTGTGACTGGAGATGAGAAATGGATATTCTACGATAACCCCAAGAAGAAAAAATACTATGCTAAGCCCGGTCAATCGTTGCCATCGACCTCAACATCAACACCACGGCCGAACATTCATGATTCGAAGAACATGCTCTGTATCTGGTGGGATCAAAAGGGTCTTGTTTGCTATGAATTGAAACCTGGCAATTCCATTACGGGCGATCGGTATCGGTTACAATTGATTCGTTTGAGCCGTGCATTGCGAGAAAAACAGCCGGAATACGAGCAAAGACATGATAAAGTTATTCTTCTTCATGACAACACTTGGCCTCATGTCGCTAAAATCGTAAAAAAATATTTGGAAACACTCAAATGGGATGTTTTACTGCACCCGCCGTATTCTCCAGACATTGCTCCTTCTGATTACTGCTTGTTCCGAAGGATGCAGCAAGTCACCAGCAGCAGTTCACTTCTTTTGCAGAAATCGAAAATTGGCTCCAAAATTGGATCGCCTCCAAAGACGAATCATTTTTTCGAGATGGAATTCGAAAATTGCCTGACAGATGGGAAAAAGTAGTAGGCAGCGATGGACAATACTTTAATTGATTTGTTCATTTGTTTTGATCTGTTCATCCATTTTGTTTTGAAATAAATGCATTTTTTAACACAAAGAAACGGACCGAACTAATTTATACTCCCAATATCTTTAATAATACATAAACACCTTTAATAGTAGGACCTACATTTACACTATTTGTTGTGATTTTATATGAAATTTTTTTGCAGTCATTAGGATTAAGAAAGTATTAAAATTCTTAAAAATACATAACTGATACGTTAACAGAAAAATCGAGAAAAAAAATCTTAAAGATTTTTTACTAAATTTTTACTAAATTTGTATCTATATAACGTATCTATTAACTGAGCGAAGATATGTATCTTCTTTGCGAGTTACTCTTGAAAAGTGTCTCTAATCTTTTTTAGTGAAATGTTAACGAAACTTTCTTCCGTTGGTATTATCCGGGCGAATAAATAAGATACGGAAATATTTTTTCACGGATAATCCGGGGAAGTATGTAGATAGTAAAGGTGAAAGAAATTCGGTACAGAAGAGAATGAGAAAATACGAAAAATCGCGATACATGCTGAACCAGAAACTTCCCGGCAATGCATTTTCTCCCGCGCAAACGGCTTTAAAAATGCAGGACGCGCATCGCACGATGCATTCGCTAAAGACTACGTGATGTTTGGCTAGCGGTACTTCAAGCGGTAATTACCGGTGAATTTGCAACTGTATGCTGGTGAATTCCCACGAGCGTGCAAATTGAGTGTGCATAGACACTGTTGCTTTTTTTTTTAATTGTACAAAGAGCTATTGCAATCATCAATATTTCACGTACCTCGCGATCGAATAACATGATTATCAAATTAGCTCGTCGAAGTACACATTTCCTTTTTCTCATTCCAGATATCTTGTATTTCCAGATTAACTGTAATATAATGTCAAAAATCGAAAAGATGGATGATATTAAATTTAAACGAACACAAAATTATTGATGGATTTATAATAATGCATTTATCGCGATTAATTACATTGTTCAACACCTTTTTCTTGAATGAATATAATAAGTGTATTTTTGTCTACTGAATATATATCCGTTACCCAAATTTGACCATCAAGATGGAATTTTGTGAAAAATAACAAAGAAGCAAAAACAATAATAATTTTGAAAGTTACGATGTTGTAGCACCGACAACAAATTTTTTCCTAAATTTTGTTCCTATCACACGAAAGCGTCAACTTTTATCTTTAAAATGTATTTTAAATGCATGTTTCGTTTCGGTATAACCATTTACTTTATTAAAATATAACAATTTGAAAATAATTTGTTCTCATGTAATATATGGAAAAAGCACTTTATTCCATCTTGATAATACATTATGAAAAGTAAGTACTTTTTTATATTTATATAATCAAATCCTATTAAATAAAACACGATGTGAAGTTGACAAAATACAAGCGATATGAAATATGGCTTGTATTTTCAAATTATTATATCAAAAACAAAAAATTATATCAGAACGAAATAAAATGCATTTTAAAGCTAAAAGTTGATACACTGTTGCGTGGCAAAATTTAAAAAAAACTGTTACGTCATAAAATCGTATTCTCAAAATTGTTTTCTTACCTCTTTAACGCCATTTTACTCATAAAATTCGAATAGGAGTTTGAATAATGAATTCTTATTCAACAAGCAAAAATACATCAAAAATAACTATTTATAGAAAAAAAAGTCTAATTTTATCGCATACTTATTTTTGCATCCAAAGAAAAAGGCAATCTCCATATTTTATTGGGAACAGAGAAAGAGAAAGACAATTTAATATATTCTTTTTATGTTGCGCTTCCAGACAAAAGATCACGGATTAATCTAACAATAAGAAGAAAGGAAACGTGAAGAATGAATTCTCTTTTCTTTTCTATTTATCTCTATATGTCTCTCTCATTTCTTTGCAAGATACGCGAAAAGTAACAATAATAATGCAATCTTATAAACGCTCACAAATGTTGCCCGTATTACTGTTCAAAGAAACAAGTAGCATCGAGACAAAAGCGTTATGCGCGGTCTGATAAAGTAACATCGAGCCAGTTATATAGCGAACGACACAGAGTATAGTATCAGGAGAGAAGACCTTTCAGTGGTTTCTCCATGATATAGCAATAAACTTGGAATAGCTTGTTAGCCGGAAGCGTCCACTAGCAATCGGGAAGACAACCCTCGCTCCCTTATAACATCGAAATGCAGAACTTTAATTAAGACGTAATGTGGTTAAGTCAAGTGGCGAATTTCTGCCTGGAATTTAGATCTTATATGACGTCGCTCGGAATGTAAATTATTTTTGTTATAATAATTAAGAACGTTGTCCATAGTTGACAGATTGCCCAAGAATTGCCCTGTATACTCACACAGAAATATAATATTTCCAAGAATATATCTGTGACAAACCAAATTTGATTCTATTACATTCTGTATGAAAAGCATTGTACTATTTTAAATCATTAAAATAGTTTTGTTTCTTTTTAGAATTTCTCCTTGCAATAAAATACAGAATTTATTGTATCTAATGTGTTACATGAGAGATAAAACATGCAAAAAATTTCTAAGTTTCCAAGACTATAGCTTCACCGTGGCAAATCAAATTTGATTCTGTTTCCTATCTTTATTCTTCATAAAAAACATTTTTATCCCAGAGATTATAATAATCTTGTTTCGCTTTACAATTTCTTTGCAATAAAACAATTTGTCTGTGTATTACATACAAGGTGTGCTATAAAAAAAAAATTTTCCAAGTTTCCAAGAATATATCTGTACCGTGATACATCAAGTTTGATTTTGTTATTTTCTGCATTACTATTTCTGCATTATTTTAAAGATTAATAAAAAAATCTCGTTAAAATTTCCTTACAATATTTATGTGCATATTACATAAACGATAACTGTACCACAAAAAAATTTCCAAGTTTCTAAGAATATATTTGTAGCGTAAAAATCAAATTGGAATTCTGTTTTATTCTGTGTGAAAAACATTTTTATTTTTTCAGAAATTGATAAAAAAAAAATTGATTCTCTTCAGCATTCTTTTGTAATAAAACACAGAATTTATTTACGCGTTACACAAGAAAGAATAGACAAATAGTGCAACAAAAAAAAAGAATTAGTTAAATCGATATATCAATGCAACGAAATTTTCATCAATATATGCGTTAACAATCAAGTCTTAATTCGATTACGCAGATAAGGATAGCATGGTGCCACGCGGTGTCGCTCGGCTGAGGCTAAACTACTGATCAAACAATCCATCACTCTCGAATAACTCGGCTTTCCACGCGTCGTACGCTGTACAGGCAGAGAGAGAGAGAGAGAGAGAGAGAGAGAGAGAGAGAGAGAGAGAGAGAGAGAGGAAGGGAGGAAGGGAGGAAGGGAGAGAGAAAGGGGAAGCACCCACAAATAAACGGATGTCGTGTTGTCTATATAGAGAATGAACGTGAAGGCTGATAAGGAGAAGAGGGAGAAGGAAGAGCAGGCAAGTAAGTTTCGCACTCTATCAGAAGAGAAGAGGCCACAGGGTTTCCCCAAGGCGGGTGCTGTGGTGAAGTTCGAATGGCTTGTTAGCCAGAGGGTCCGCATCCGTAATCGAAGAGTAGACTAGTTCGCGGGCGAGGGAGGATGGACTAGTTACATCACCATGTAGCGTGCGCGCGTCTATAAGCTCCATCATCACCACCACTACCACCAAGGTGAACCATAACTGACCCGTCACTAACTTGTCAGGATACTGGCTCCTGACGAGCCTCACTCATTCACAAATCGTGCGGCTCGGCTCGGTTCGGCCCAACCCAGTCCGGCTCAGCTTATTGTCAGCTCAGCGTGGCTGCGGTCACGCAAAGATGTCAGCAGCGCCATTTAACGCTGCCACCGACTAACTCTAATACCATTAGAGTTAGTTTGGTCCGATGCGCGGTCGGATATCCGTATTTCGAGCACTCGACCTACGGGATACACGCGGGACCATGCCCACATGAGACACGAGGAAACAGCAGACCGTGCAAACACAAGTACATGTAGGGCAGTAGGGCTCGCGAAATTTCGTTGTATCGAGCGAACTGGGATTGCTCGGGGAGGGAGAGAGGAGAGGGGTAGAATCTGAAAAACGCATAAAGCTAACTTAATGAATAATTGAACAGTCGAGAAGAAAAAGTCAATTAAGTTTTTATCGATCCGCCATTGCAGCTGTAATGGATTAATAGAAAAGCAGACATAATTTTGGATTGTGTATTGTCTAGAATTAGAATACAAATATGCAAGAGATAGAATACATATATACAAAATATCACATGTGACAAGTCTCTTTTTAGTTTATATATTAATAATATTGACAAAAAGTTACTTTTTTTCTCTCCGAAGTAACGTAATATATACCCCGATGATCTTTTTCGGACTGAACGCAATATCGTTGATAAAATTGACATCAATATTTTAAGTAAATTGAGATAAAAATGAAAATTTTTTCATTTTTTTTTAAAATGTTTCTAAATAAAGTCTGTGGCATTTTAAAGTACAATTTAAGAGTTTTCAAATAAATTTTATTTCGTTATCGTCTTACTTTTCAAATTATGCTGTTTGAATTTTAGATTTTCTGTATAATGACAATTCAACAAAATCTTTTTTTCTCTCATCGCGAAATGTCACAAATGTCACAATACATACCTTTGAAGATGTTTTGTGCTGAACACCGTCGTCAGAAATGGTATAGCAAGATTTTAGCAAATTGGGTGTAATAGTAAATTTAGATAGTTTTTGGCCTATTTCGTCTTAATTTACAAACAATTCTGATGTACAATATAAATTCTGATAATAAATGTATTCAACGTAACAAATCTTCGAAAATATATGTTATAATTACCTCGAAAAGCAAAAAGTGGCTCTTTTATTCGAAATGCATAATTATACAGAAAATCTAAAATTCAAACAGCCATAACTTGATGAAAGTAAATCGTATGATCATAAACCAGAGTTCATTTAAAAACACTTGAATTGTATGTACTTTTAGATATTACATGAAAAAAATTTTGTTGAAATATCTAAAAATTTAACTAGATACTGATCTGAATATAATTTTATTGGACTATTAAAATGATTAATATTATATAGGAAACTCAAATATAAGGCGCAAATGTTACAAGAATTTTTTATGTTTTAGCAATTAACTTGAACCTACATAATTATTTTAATAATCCAGCAAAATTATTTTCTGTTCTGTATCTAGTTAAATTTTTAGATATATTTTACGAAACTATTCTTTCCATTTTTTTATTTAGAATGTTTTTGTTTTGCTATAAAAAAAATATTAAAAATAACAAAGACATCATTTTTGGTCCATTTCAATTTACTCAAAATTATTAAAGAATTGGCTATGCCAGTCCTACCAACAACATCATATTTGATGCGAAAAAATCATCGGAAAATGTACTCTATCGCACTTCCAAGAGAATTTGGCTGTTGAACAATGTGTGGTGTGTGGTATGTGGTGTGGTGTGTGTATGTGTGTGTGTGTGTGTTGTATGTGTGTGTGTGTTTTATTCGCTATTATTTTAAAAAATGTAATAGCCAAGCTATTTTTGATAGCTGCAAAAAAAGCTGGAAATTTAAAACGCGTAATGTAATTTTATTCGAGAATCTAACGCACCGAAAACAATGCAAAGAAATTGCTAAAAATCGAATCAATTTAATTTAATTTAAAATTTTATAATAAGTACACAAAAACCATATCATAAAAGTGTAAAAATTAAAAAAAAAGTGAAAAATATAATTTAATATTATATTATATTTTAAAGATTAATGTTATATAAAATATAGCTTTAAGTGAAAAATTAATGTAAATGTGTCATATATAACACATTTATATTAATTTTTATGTTTGACAACTAAATATATTTACTTAAATGTCTTCATATCATCTTGTTGCAAGAATTACACAAGAAGATATAAACAAGAACGAAAACTAAAACGAACAAAAATAGATATTTATAATAAAAATGAATAAGTATAATGTGAGATCACTTCACTCCATAAAAACTATATATAAGGACATCTTGGTTATAGTTGTAATAACGAAAATACAATATAAAGTCTGTTATGTAATAAATAAAAATCAAGAGATTTGTACTGTGAATAACAAAAAAAAAGAAATAAACACAGATTAAAACGAATAAAAATAAGTATTTTAAGAAACAATCGATAGTGTCGTATATTTAATATAATTTACTAGTGCAGAATATTTTAATTAGGTCCTACTCAATCGCCAATATCAATTTATATGTTCAGATTGAAACGTTAAATCGTATTAACAGTAAATCGTATTAAATATTTATCATTATTTCTATTAAAATCTATTTTTGTACGTTTTATTGATTGTGTTTATTTGCATTTTTCACTATTCACAATACGAGTCACCTTATTTTTATTTGTTACATAAAGGAGTTTATATCACATATTATGTATATTCTCGCTTACAACTATAACCAAGATGTCATCTTACAGTTCCCTCGGAAAGAAATGATCTTACGTTATACTGGCGTGCAAATGGATGCTGTTACGGAAAAAAAAGCATAATCGCTTGAAACAACTCATAAACAAGTTGCATTGTAGAACGTGCGTTCATTTCTGTGTTAGTGGCACGTCGACGACAGACGAAGTAAAATAGGACTTCTTATGCATGTAGTGTGTGGATCTACCCAGTTTCTAACTTCATATACAAAGTGAGACCAACGAAGATCGGCACCGACACACTAACTCTCTTAATGTGGTAGCGACTTTGAGGGAAGTTAAATGTCCTCCTTAGCAGGCTAAACTTATTGGCTACATCGACTACAAACAGCAAGAGTGGCTACCGTAAAATAACGTTGTCTAGGCTAAAGTCTTACGTTTTCTTGACTATTTTCCAGGAAAGGCAGCGATTTGTGCCGAAGATATAAAATAATAACTTTTCAACTTGCATACAAATATACAATAACTCTGTTCGATAAAAGGACATTTTTTTCTCTTCAAAATGTATGACGTATATACGCTGAAGATTTTTTCCTGCCGAATACGATAATTGACAGAATTCACGTAGTTGTAGTGAATTGTGTAATAAATTGGAGTAAATTTTTAGTCCATTTTATCCCAATTAAAAAAAAATTTTGACACATACTATGCAAGTTTTGCCAACAGTATTATGTTCAGTGCGAACAAATCTTCCGTATGAACTGTAGTATTTCATAGGAAAAAAAAAAGATTCTTTTGTTAAACTGTATAATTACAGGAAATATTAACTGTTTAAATACAGAAAGTCTAACATTCAAGCAGCTATAACTTGATGAAAGTAAGAGTTACATGGTCATGAATTAAAATTCATTTCAAAACTCTCGAATTGTACTTTAGATGTCAATGATGTCGTAGATTTTCCTTAGAAACAAGTTTCTATTTCTCCAATTTAATCATGTGTCAAGCGCGAAACAAATTTTATAAGATGTTCTATGACTATTTCGGAGAGAATTTGAATGTTGAATATAAATTATAATTATTCCATTCATTTATCAAATAATGAATGAAATTAAAAAAGGATAAAAGAAAAATGAAATAAAAGTCGATGTTGTACTTACTTAACACTATACGGATATAAGAGATACAAATTTCTTTATTTACTACGCGCATTTCGTAGAAAGCTTTTATAATACGATTTTCTTTATGACAACAAATGTCAGCTAGAAGATAAAAAGGATATAAAAGATATTTTCGTTTTAAGACTTATGCAATTTCTGAAAATTTCTTGTGAAGTAGGTACAAACGATTCTTGAGATAGAATCCTACACGTTTGCTGCATGTAACACGCACAGAAAATAGCACGAGATCTATCAGTGAAAGCAGACAGCCAGACAGCTTGCAACAAGCATTGCTGCAAGCAGAACACGCACAGCAGTAGGCAGGGCAGTTTGTCAGGGATCCAACAATGCTCAGGTTTAGCGCTTCATTGTCTCGCATATAACTACTTTGCAGATTACACATTTTAGATTCACTACAGAATTTTGTAGATCTCTATATTTCAGATTACGTTATACTCTTATTTTTTGTGCGACACAGTAAATCTGCAAAAAGTTCTTGTTTCGCGAAATGACATATGCCATATGAGGAAACCGACAACAATATACGCTCCGTGTGTCGTCAGACTTTACTTTCCCGAATGTTGCGAAAACGCGCGAACGACGTGACGCAATGAATAAGTGAGTGCTTGACGGTGACGTAAAATTTTGTTTCGGAGCCTTTTCATTTCCAAGTTTCCGTTTGTCGCGGCCGGAAATAAACTTTTTAC
Organism: Atta colombica; assembly: GCF_001594045.1. Classification (NCBI taxonomy): domain Eukaryota; kingdom Metazoa; phylum Arthropoda; class Insecta; order Hymenoptera; family Formicidae; genus Atta; species Atta colombica. Next base: position 1,801,178 of record NW_017259222.1, read on the forward strand.
CAACGACGACCACGCCTCGAGGTTTTCAAGCATTTCCTCGCGAACATAAATGTACAAACGCCCGTTAAATACATTTTTCATCGACGTCGGGATAGCGAGAGTGACTGACAAAGGAACTGACATCCTACTGCGATAAGAGAAAATTTCACATTGTACAAGTGGATAAATCACGGAGCGTTTCGTACATGCACCTCGCTCAGCGAAGAATCCATTTGTGCTAAGTGGGACGAGAGAGAAACAGAGAGAGCCGAACTTTTTTATTTTAACCAAAGTTTCGTCAAACGTTAACTTCGCTCACGATCTTTAAAGTTTCAGCGTTGAGATTTCAAAGTAAATCTTGATAAGCAGAAGTTAAGATCGACTTATTTTTTTTTTAACGCCTTATATATTTATCGTTACTCGTATAAAACGCGTGAACAAGAACGCATTAACGAGAACTTCATGCTCTTATTTTAAAGGCTATCATAAGGAATCCCAGAGTCCAAGAAACGAACAACTAGCAACAGTGCGAACGGATAAACGTATCCGAATCAAATAGAGCCTCAAGTCTTGAGACGTTCGTTTCTGTGCTTTCTGTTTTCCAGCAAAAATAAAGATTTTACGTGCCATGGTTTCGAGCTACCTGTACCGTCAATATATACCGGGTAAGCAGCCAAGCATGCGTTGGATGTCTCTCCTCACATGACTTTGAAACTTGTGCAAGCAGTAAAACAGAATCAACCTCCTAGTGGTATTCCGCCGTCTCGAGCGAATGACGATTTTTAGATGTGGTATCACGAATATCGCGAGTAGCATTGAAATCTAGTAAAATGTATTCGTATTTTGTATGCGTGTTTCAGAACAAATTTAGAAGTCATAGAAGCGAAAAGAGATTTTCTTACGAAAACATTTATAGCGCAGAATATAAGATCATATCTACACTATTAGATATAATCTTATCAAAGAAGCAATGGTAACTCAATTTTTTGAGTTAAATATTTTGAGTATAATATTTTGTTATGTTTAACTTCCATGAGTGTTAAAATGTGAATCAATTTCTGTGGTTCGTTTCGAAGTAAACAACATGTTCATTGTTCAATTATATTATTTTTAATTAAATTAATTGACTTACTGAATAGCAACAGTGAGGAATCAAAATAATTAAAAATATCTCAAACTGAGTATTATTATTACGAATTTAACAGTATATAAAATAAGATATAAGAAAAAGAAACAATTTCATTCTTATGTTATTTTAGGACAATCATGTAATGCAAAGTCTTTTTCAAGAGATCGCTTCAGCGATAGCTCATGCTTTGAAACGATCCTACTTGAAAGAAATAACACACGAGCACCTCGAAATAACGTTGTACGCTTGACAAACACTTGAGAAATTTCTTTGAAACTTCGATCAAGCTGTTCCTGATACGAAGCAAGTTCTGGAGTTTTGATCGACGAAAACGGAAGCTTTACAGCGTGAGAAAATTTAACGGAGTTATCATACATCGATTACATCGATCGTTGAAAACAAAGGAATATAGAAAAGTCAAGCGTAAAGTAATGAATATATTCAGCATATTAAATTGATCCTTACATATGATAAACGCCTTATAAAATCGTAATAATTACAAACTGATAGTGTTTCTATTTTTACGAAAGTATAATTCTACTGCTTCATATGACTATAAAAAATAAATCTCAGCAACTAAGAGAGACATTTCAATCTTTAGGTCACTTTAGGAGACAATGCATGCTCGCTCTATATCTATTATTTCCACAAGAGAGATTTAATTTTATTCCATTTTGCCTGCAGTGTTCATTTTTAATGATAACTTCAAATATCATTTTGACATTTAATATAAATTATCTAAGAATTAATTTTACTTTTCACTTAATTTTAACTTAATCATTGTGGTTTAATACACTATTAAAATCCATGATATACATGGAAAGAACAGCTTTGCTAAAAAGCATCTAAAAATTTAGCTAGATACAGATCTAAAAATAATTTTGTTAGACCATTAAAATAATTAAAATAATTAAGTCGATTGCTGTCAAATGTCAAAAATTTTTGTAATATTATGGTTGAGATTCCTGTAATCGTTTTTATAATCCAAGAAAATTATTTTCATATCTGTATCCATATAGCTACATTTTTAGGTATTTCAGCAAAATCGTTCTTTTCATATACATGTATATTAATATAAAAATTACTGGAACCTCTTTTCGAGAATCCTAAGAGATTCAAATTCGAAATCACTTCTGTTTACAAAAAGTGTGAAATAGTTGCGTGTTCGCATAGAAGAGAAATTTTGCTGTGAATCTTCGCGACGACAAAGAATTTATCAAGATCACAGAAGAGAGTAGAAATCGCGCAAAGATCGGTGCTATTGAAATTATCCGCCCGCGTGATTCTCAGTCTGTTAGATCAAAGTTATTTCCAATATATCACGTATATCGCGCTGTTACGAGCTACTTCATAAATATACACAGGCCGTACGACGCGACGGAACGAACGGGCTCCCTAAATTACTTTTACATCGTACGCTTTGGAACGAACGGTTCCAGCTAACAGAGAAATAACGCCTGGCCCGCTTGACAAAAAGTTTCGAAATCCCTTTGAAGTTACGGGACAGGGGAGCTTTTCGGCGAGTAGAGCGTAATGGAAACTTCGAATCTACACCGAAACGCGTAGATCTAAACGAGTTTCTCCGGGAGAGTAGAATTCCGCGCATTCGCTACCCCCTGTCGGCGCATCTTCGCGCAAATATGGGCGTCTGGGGGCGCCTAAAGACGAAGTTCTATTAATTAAAAGCCGAGGTGCGTAAATTACAAGAGTTCGCTTTTCCCACGTTTTAAATTACCCTTCATCACTGCAAGTTGAATATATAAGTCACTGTAAATGACTTTCCGTAGGTAGCAAGATACGCGGTTTTGTCTGAAATAATCGCGGTCCCATCGGTAGATTCGCCTCGTGCGAATTGCAGTTTCTTTAAGCAGAGAGAGAGAGAGAGAGAGAGAGAGAGAGAGAGAGAGAGAGAGAGGGGGGGGGCGTATTTGTATAATGTTCAATGTACGAAACTACCATTTGCAGAAGTATAATGCACAGAGTTGGCGCGAAACGACAGAAACTTCTCATTTTACGTAATAACAGCAGTTAAAATTAACACTTATTTCATTTCCTTTTTTAAGAATACTATGGAAATATAATCGTCACGAGTATGGTAGAAAATGATTCTAAAAATGGTTTGAAAGTTTCTAAAGTTTCTTAGCTACAGTGCAGATGGAATCATATAGCGAATCGAAATATCCATTAAAAATTTCAAGAGTTACACTTAAGAAAATTCATATAATTGTGAATATGTACAATATTATAAAATGTATAAAACATTCTTTTTACCTTGTGCTCAATCTTTGAACATAAATTCTGTTTGATATAGCACTCCGTATGTAACTGATTAATTTTATGTTATTACAACAAAAAATGATTATACTATATAATTTAACTATATAATTTATAATCATTTGCGGTGTCAATAATATACTTTTTTGTAGTGTAAATAAATATATAGAGAAGAGTTGCTAAATGCATATCATTTAAAATCACATTTCATTAATATCTTATATTATTATTTATAAACAATATTATAATAAAAATATAAAATAAATGATAAATAAATGATGAATAATATAAATAAAAATTTTACAAATTATATCTCATTTTATATGCTAACAATAATTTTTTTAAATCAGATATAATTGATGTTAATTTCTAATCAATTCATGTAACTGATAATAAAGTAATCATGCAATTTTATATCTAAATTTCTATGTTTTTATAAAAGTAGTTTTATTATGAGCGTATTTTATATTTATTATATATATGCGTATTTACAACTATTATAAGGATTAAAGGAATCAATATTCCTTTAAAATACATTAAGTTTCCAAAATACACGTAAATCCGTAAAATAAGACTGATAATTGACACACAAATCTAATAATTGATATAAATAGAAATGTCAATTATAAAAATAAATTCAACTAAAGCCAGTTTTATTTCAATGTTAACGTGATACTTATTTATTTATTATTAAATTCTTAATATTTTCTTCGATAAATAATTAAAATTAGATATTGATTAATTATTAGTTAACGTATGATGCCTCTTTTAATAATTTTATTTTTTCAATTATTTTTATTCATAAAGTCGATACTTTCAAAAAAAGTTCAGAAGATATTTGGGCAACCGATTATCGAAATCGAATTTTTTACAGCATGTTACAAAGAAATTTATAACAAATTAATTCATTATTGCTGAAAAGATAAATATATAATAATGAAATATCTGAAACATCGAGTTGCAACTTTCAGTGTTTATTTACGTACAAATTAGTACAAAATGGAAAAGATTATAAAAAAATAGCTAAGTGGCATAGGTTTTTTCGGTAACTCTTCTCTACATAAATAATTTACATCTAACCTACTTTTTTATTTTAATATACTATTTCCTTTTACAATTAATTATGAGCATTCACGTTTGCTTAAGCTTGTAAAGAACGGATAATAGATAACACGTTAGGGACCACCGCCGTTAGTTGCTGTTGTATAGAGGCTATTTATAAGTTAAATTAAACAAAACCGCCGTGCCATGCATTATTGCTTTCTTAATGCTAAATTCTCAATACACACCTTCATATAAAGCGCGATCGTGTGCGAACAGAGGAATTCTTATTAAGCATCCGGAATCTTGGAAGACACAAACGAAAAATCGCATGTGGATGGATGTATTTACGATTCCACCGAGATCCTCCAATGGAGCTCGTTGTTGACGCAGCACAGTTGACATTTGGCTCCCGCTGGAAAAAGAGAGAGAGAGACCTACCGCGAGAATTGCTCGTGCAAACAGGACTGGGTTTATCGAAGGCGAAGGAACCGCAGGTGGACTGTGAAGTTCGTAAAAAGGATGGCAAAAGAGACAGGCGACGGAGATCGTGTGCGCGACAAAAAAACACGCGCGTTCCCTCGGCGACGCCTCGAGTGTTCTCGTAGTCGCAAACGGAATAAGTAATGCGAGCTGCGACAGAAGATTTAGCATGGAAACTTCTTCTTCGTATACAACCTCATTACGTGTCGAGAACGTATTTTTGGGGCTAAGCCCCCGACGTAACAATGCCATAAATTGCGACAATCGTTCAGTTACCCTCTCGTTTCATCCGTCAGTCATTATTCATTCTCGCGTGTCTTTGAGAATAAAATGAGAAAAAAAAGGGTGTGATGATGATCCAGTGACAGATGATCCAGTAATATCTACATTTCGATGCGAATAAAATCGGAATAATTGTACAATAAAGAATTATATGAAAAGCCCTTCTTCCAATTGCATCTTTAAGGATATATATATAGAATCTCTGCAAAAAATGACTAAAATCAAAATTTATACTTTCCATATAAAAATAAATGTTATATATACGTATGAAATAATTCAACAAGATGGTAAGGATAACATGTTATTTATCCATATTTAAAAACAATATTTAATAATACAATTTTATAATTAAAATGAAATTTTCTCATTTTATCCTAATTATTTTTTAAAAACATGTTTCCCTCTTATTAAATCTTGTAGTTCAAGTTCTAACACAATCAATACTAGAAAAATACCTATTATGGCCGAAGCTGGATCTTCATTGTTTTAAATAATTCAATCTTGAATTATTTACATTGTATATATATATATAT
>NW_017259222.1:1806989-1809172 GCF_001594045.1 Atta colombica
GTATTATAAATATTTATTAAAATTAATAAATATATTTTTTCTCAGTGTAGTAATCGCGAATTAAATTGACAAGCAATATAATAATTTGATGCTCATTAAGCATCATATTATAAATTAATGTGTTGAAACTATTAATAAATTTCTAAAATTATCATCAGATTTTTATGTTATTTTAAAATACACCACAAAAAGATTTATATAAATATGTGTAATATATCCTTAAGTAACAATGTGTCATAAAAATATGCAGTAATATGTTATTTTTTTAATTACGTGATGAATTATTTCTCATGTCAAATATATTCTTCTGAAAGATGAATTCTTTTTTTAAATTTGGCAATTTTTTAATGGAAGCATATATTATTATATATAACATTATTTTTCATCAAAGTTAAAAGAGGCAACTAGAAAAAATCCTATGTAAAAATCTTTGGTCTCTATTGATATTTTCTGGAAATAATAGAAGCTTATTATACTTCTAATTATAAGTTAAATTCAAGAATCATTCAGAAAAATATTGATATGTAGGAAAAATATAAATTTAGACTTTATAATCCTTATGATGGAATTTAGACATTATGAAGTTTGTATTCTCTTCGTTTCTTAAATTTTAAACGCTTTTAAAATTTTGATCTCACATAATATTTTTAAGACACATCACAATAGTAATAAGTCTCCTGAATTTTTTATGAAAACAAGAACGCGAAACTGGTTTAGCCAGTGGTTCGGCCAGTGTGTCTGCAATGTTCAAGTAAAAACTGCATAAATTACGTATACATTCAAATTTTCCCACGGACAAATTTTCCTAATAGCAGACCGTGTTTCAGAATCGTGATAATTTTTGATAATAATATTCAACTTCTGTATAATGAGATGCGGTTCAAGAATTATTTGAATTTTCGTTTAACAGAGATTTCCATTTAAAATCGAGGCTTTTTATCAGCGCGGAATAAAAATTTCAACGCTGCTATGTCGAATGGAAATTAAATAACACGTCGCGACGATAACAGCGCAAATATTAGCGTGGGATATCACAAAACGACAAGAAGCACAGCAAGGCCAATCGCTGATTGGCAAGAATCCTTCAGCGATACAAGCGGTAAAAATACGATCCATTGAAAGATGGATGAGACACGCAATATCAAGTAAAAATTAGAACTTCGTTGAAATGTAAAGGAATCTCGAAATCTCAACTGTCAGCATTAAAAATCCATGCAACATTTCACACGAACAATATATTGTTTTACACAATGTAGTTTTAAATTCTCAAACCACGTCCAACATTGTTTCCGTTCTCTATTCTGATTTCTCACAATATTCCAATCAATATTTGAGTTTACAATTCCGTTTGTCAAGCGTGCTCGTCGAAAATTTCGTTGCGAGCTTAAAAATTTGAGAGAGTTTATTTCGCTATAAATTAATTTTGGAATTATCCGATGAACATACATCAGCTTTCGCTGATGAATCCGGTTAAGCCCGTCCGCCTTCAACGGACGGATTGAAAACTGAAATCATAATGCATTTTCCGAATATATACATATACATTTCTGCCCCCCCTACCCTCCCCTCGGAATTCATTACAATACTGATAAAGTAAATCGCACCGAACTTCCACTGACGTATGTCAGGAAACGCAATTAGAAGATTAGAACGGGAGTACCATGGTACGACCGAGTTTCACTTTCGCTATGTAGGGATATATACACTGAGTACGTCACCAAAATTTCCGGACTGTCAACGAAACTGCAGCTGCAATTTACATCATCGACAACATTTGTGGTAAACCGTATGCGTATAAATTTTGCTATCTATTGCTATGTCTATTGCGTGCATCATTTATCTTTCGAAAATGGAAATAATAGAAAAAGCAAATAAAAAAAAATTTAACATCATTTATATCAATAACGAGATTATTGCTTTTCGTCTCTGTCGCATAAGATATGAGCGTTTTTATTATTATCAAATTCTATAAATATTTATTAATCGCATTAATATATTAAGTATTTCACATTTTTTAATGTAATATAAACAAATATAATAAATATAAATTTAATAAATTGTAAATTTTTTAATTTATAAATTTTCTTTTTGCAATGTAATTGGTAAATAACTAGCTTTATAATCTAATAGCAAAAATGCATAAGAACAATAATTATATATTTTTAATTTACATGTAACTATTA
>NW_017259222.1:1809272-1818767 GCF_001594045.1 Atta colombica
TTTTCAGCATTTTAATTTTTGTTAGTAATTTATAAATAATCATCAGTTTAAGAATCTGACAACAAAAATGCATAAAATGCAAAAATCATAAAAATTATATTTTTTAATTATACATTTTTTTAATTATACAATTGTACAAAAAAAGAAACTCGTCAAACTTTTTCTTTAGAACAAAATAAACATATAAATAATAAAACATCCAGAAATACTATGCGACATATAGACTCCTTTTCGCAATATCTTTTTCTCGATAAACGGAAGATTGCAAGCGAAGATCTCTTTTGAAACTATTTATTGCACTAAACGAGAATCCCGCTCCATCTTCTTAAGATAAATACTTGGCGATCTTCTCTTGTGAAGTAGAGATGAGCAGTGTTCGTCAATTGTTATAATGTTCTTACCTCTTATACCCCTTATAACCAAATCTGGGTTAATGGAAAAGTATCAAAGTATCGGAAATGCGAAGTTTTCACCTGCCAACTGAATGCAGAGTGCAATCTTTATTTACAAACTCATTGAAGAATTAAGAAACAAAGTGCGTCACGGTCCGGGAAAATATTAAATTATAAGATATATTTATTCATGATGGAAAGTTCCGGCACTCCGTAACAATTACTATCGTACATAAGATAATAGATTGACACGTACATAAGATCGTAGATTATTCCGGGAATCCGCTAGTCAACGTCACTCTAATGCCAAATACGCAGCTAATTTGGAAACACCGACTTGCCATATCAATCTCACCGGAGAGATCAGCTTTGTTAATGTATATTGCGTTAATGTATATCGAGATGAATAGAATGGCCCATTATAATGCATTCTATATACCTCAATTTTCGAATATTCTAGGACCATTACGATAGTTTTAGTACCGATTTTTCGTATTAATTTTTCGATTAATTACAGTATCTCTTATCATCATTAAGCTTAATATATTATTCTAAAAAATGTGAATATGGATTTAACATCATCCGGTGCTTATATAATTTTCACTGCATTGATATTGATATTTGTATCAACGGTGAAAATTATATAAATGTCACATCTATATTTTCAGTGTAACGATAAGTGTAACGATACTGACGCAAATTAAACATTACATTTTGTTTTTATTTATTTATTGTTATTATGCATTATTGTTTTCTATTTGTAATGTACGGAGGTGATGAATTCAAATAATATCTATATGATAATCAATTTCATCAAATATCAAATGAATCATTTATAATATTAATTTATTAATTAATGCGTTTCTGCGGAACATTCTGATATTGAATGCACATTGCTTTAATAGGAAATAGACCTAGCGTATCGAGTTAATCTCGAGATAATGAACCTACCTAGAATCACTCTAGGACTAATCTGAACCTGATGATAAGCTGCATGCACACAAGTTCTCTAATTGTTAGTAAACCGATTAAAAATTGGAAGGACTAATTAAACGAATGTTAATTAAAACTATGAAACGAATCCGATCAGTCCCGATCAGTTTAGCGTGTTTTTGAAATTAATGTCGGATATCGACCTTCTAATAATGACGTACCTGATTATCTTCCATTTCACTATCCCTTTCATTATTCCTTTGACTTCAATCAAAAAGGTATATAATCTGCATTTGCAAACTAACATCTACTTTAATCTCATAACTAAATTATAAATCAATATCTTTTTTTTAGAATATATAATATAATTATGGACTCGATTGAATCAGTCAATAATTAACATTTTCTGAGAATCAAACTTCGTTTCATTGAGAATATTTAATATAAATTATGAATAAAAATAATTAATGATTAAATAGTATTTATATTAAAAAATGTCTTAAAGTATATAAATTAATCGATTTACAAAAATTAAATAAAACTTGCGCATAACTATTTCTTGGCAAAAATGACACTAATTATCACAGATTACTACAGATTTTAAGTTACGAAGATAATGACGGAAAAATTAGTATAATCCATCTTGATTTTTCTTATCTTCCTCGTTTATCAGACACTTTTTCATATAATTGAGAGATTACTTTTACTACCTAAAGAAATAGCAGTGATCCCTCTGCCATCCCTTTTACATTTTTTATCTTTACTCATTCGAGAAACTAACGGAAGTTAAATAACTATTCTAGCAAGAACAACTTTCTTATTATGAATGTTATCTCGCTCAATATAATCATATATTATGCAACTTTTTGTTAATATACTATTTCATTTTTCATATATATGAACCGAATGCACATACAAATATATGTATTTGTATATACACGCGCGCACTGTAAACTTCTAAGTTATGTACAATATTTGCGTGACTATCAAAGCTCCAACGGCCTTCACAGCACTTAAGATATTAAATTAGAAACACAGCGTCATATTCCATAGGGCTTAGAGAATCGTGGAAACTCGCGTCAGTGAGACCGACCAACCGCGGGCGAATATTCTGTAATGTAAATCCCGCAGGAACAAAATTATGAATAAAATAGTCGGAGCCAGTGAGCGGGCACGCATATAATCGGAAACTATTTCATCGTTCGCGCAGTATCGTTTAGCTCGGCTGACAATTACATAGCGACAGTAATACGAACGACGTATATATTCAACGACAGTAATCGCTATCGCAACGATGGAGAACTCGGCCTCTTGTCGGGAGTTATGTGTCGAATAAAATGTCGTTCACGTTGAAAGGAGGATCAATTTAATGATCGCAATTCTGATTCTCGCAAGAAGGGCCTCGAGAGTGGTCGAATGGCGAAGAACCTTTATATGAGCTATTTTCTATGGTTTACGCATCTTTATCTTTATGATTACGCTCACGTAAAATCGGGATTTAATATGAAAGCCAGGGACTTCCTAGAGCGGATTTCTTATACCACTCTTGCACTCTTGGACACATCTATCTTGGAAAATCGCGCGAAAGGAGCGCGAGGAAAGGCAAGAGAACTTGTACTGTGAGGCTTGTATTTTTAGCCAAAAGAAGAACCCGAATCAACTTAAATATCTCGGGCATAACTTGGAAAATCCGAGGAAAGCGTCTCGATTAACGTATAAAATTCTTTGAAAAGCTTCTTGAAATTTTGGCTAATAAGAGTCTTCAACAGCTGTGTGTAGCGACTGTTTCGACATAATCAAAATTCAATAATATCAATTTTAAGAAATTTAATATTCTTCGCGCATAAATTGTTATTAATTCGGGAATTAGTTTTATAATTGTTTGCAAATTGTCATTTCATCTTATGCATATGAATTTACGTAATGACGATCGAGAAGGCTTTTATAGACATATTTCTTATACGGAATTTAATTTTGAAGTCAAACAAGACTATTTATCGTGTTTTATTTAATTAATATAATGTTTCTTTATTGCAAATTTTCAATGGAATTGCCTGTTTGATAATTTGAAAAAAAGTTATTAAAAAAAAAAGAAAATATGTGAACAATATCCATATAAAACAATATTTTACAACAATTCATCACATTTTATTGCCGCTGGGATATAAAAATATTCCCAGGTTAATAAAAAATGTTATAACTATTAAATCTACGCTTTTTTATATATAAATAAAAGTGATATCAAAACAGTAACTATAACGATTCGCTTTATCGTTTGATTTATCTTGAAATAAATCAGCAAGTAAGTATTTTTCACGCGAATATCGAAGAATGCCAAATGCAAAATTTCGACAAATGCAAAAGATTTCCCGCGTCTAGAATGTCGCATTCAACAACGAACGACTCCAAAGACGGACGAATGTGATTGACTTACGAGTTTTCAGATCCGGCGATTTCCCGAGCAGTTATGAATGCGATTCGAGACTTCCCAAAGGGAATAAAAGCGTAACGGGAGGAAACGCACAAATCACCGAGTATCTTCTGAGTATCTAGGACGGAGAATTGCGAACATTCATAACGCAACGAAGGTGCAGTTCGCGCCACTTACAGAACGACGATAACTTTGTCACCTGGGGTGCCTTGTGGCGGTTCTGTATTATTCGTGCCCCGAGTGCGCGTATCTGTCGGCCACAATAAATATTGCGAAACCATCAGATTCTTAGAGCTCAAGAGACCAAATGTTAAAGTAAAAAAAAAATGTTCAACGAAGTTGAACACATTGACATTCATTATCAAATTTTCTGTTATAAAAACACATATAATGATATAATTTAGATTATAGAAGAATTTGCCACAGTTCTTATATCGTAAATTATTATTTTCTCAATTGAATTAATCAAATCAATAATTAACACTTTCTATGAATCAAATTTCACTTCCTTGAAAATATTTAATATAAATTTCGAATAATTAAATAGCATTTATATAAAAATAATGTCTTGATGTGTCTAAATTAATCGATAATCTGTAAAATTTAAGTAAAACTGGCGCGTGCAAGGCTACTTTTTCGTAAAAACGATTCTATTAAGATTAAAATTATTAATTATGAAGCAATATTTTGCATTAATTATGAAATTAATTATAAACTACATACTGCAATGTTACTATAACTATAAGAACTTAATTAATTAAACTAATCTTTCCTATTCTACCTTTTCCGAACTATCTTTTCCGATTTTTGTTAGCATTTCTTCATGTTTCTCCTCAACTTTAATGTTTCAATGTCGTCGTAAATAAGCGAGATAGTTCATCCTGCACTCGGAACGTTCTAAACACTTGCTACAAGCAGTTGAAAAAAGCTAACGCATATATATATATATACTACGTGTATATACTGTTTCCGAGGCGCAATAACAGCCATAGTAATATCCAACGCCATAATTCCACCGGCCGACATCCGACGACGTCTATGAAAGCGTGACAGGTCGATCGATCGCATGACTGGTTTGATCAGCGTCCGTTATTGCACATGATGAAAAAATCGGTTCCCTTGGGCTCACCCTTTCACGGTGACTCATTATGAATATCAATCAATCTGCGTCATTTGATCCCCTATCGTTATTATCACGATGCCGTGAAAGTAATCTTGAATGCAAATGAATTAATAGTCGAGAAAAAACGACAAGTATTTAGTAGCTTTGGATTATAACTTGAACAGCAAAAATATTTTTAATTTTCTTGAATATCTTGAACACAAATAAAAAATTAAAAAATTCCGAAAAACTTGAATATAACAGATTACATGCCTAAAAAGAAACCTATGAAAATTTACGACTTTTCAATATGAAAGCTTAAAGTTATCCCTATAAAATCATTTTTTAAAAATGTTCTTAGGATTTTTTGTTACTGAATTATTGTAAATTAAATAAGAGGAACATTTTGATTTGATTGCTCTATTAAAAATCATCGTTGCGAATTAAAAAATAGATTTTTAAAACTGGAACTTTAATCTATCGAATAGCACAATTGTCAAATTTTTTTTAAATATGTCAACATGATACAAATAAAGTAACGCAACGAACTTTTATTTCGTGACTCAATATTTTAAATGATTCTATAAACATAAAAATATTAAAATATAACATAATAATAAATTTATAAATAATTAGTAAATTGATATTAATAATTGATAAATTTTAACAATTCAACTTAACGAAGTAAAGGAAATTTATGTTTTTCTTAATTTTACTTTAGTAATTGATTGCATAATAAATGGTATCAGTAGCATAAGCTATTTTATCAATCAATGAAAATCAATTCCTTTAAGTATTATTGCTTATTCCCATCTAATCCCCTAATGCCTAAAAAGAGAACAAAAGGAACAAACGGAGAATGGAAGTAGAAGAGTTAAGAAACGGAGATGCTGAATGCAGCAAGAAAGAGTAAACTTTATCTGCAATTCTCGATACGTAAGACGAATTGGCAACGAACGATTCTTCATTTCCTCCTCTTTCGGCTTTTGTATGCCACCACGCTATACGATCTCGTTAATTAGAATCGATGCTACCGGAGCTCGCTTCGGATACTCCTTTTTCACCCCCCTCTCCCAACAGAAGGGGACAATTGTTTCCCAAGCTTCTCATTGTTCCTTTCTTATCGACGAATAACGAAGACGCCTTGAGAAAGTCCGGAGCAACGCGTAATAGAGATTAATTATTCCCGTTTATGTTTCTTCTTCGTTTTTGTTATCTTAATTCCTCGAACGAGGTTAACGGATATTATTTTCATTATTTTAACAAAATGAGCAACAGAGTCTGAATCAACATTAAAGTTGCCAATGAACAGAAAGAATCGCAGTATTTTAGGATTAGGAAGGATTCTCCCAGTAAGAAATGATCGTCAAGTAGACGTCGAATAGACATCAGAAGACACGATAGTGTTCGATGCTAAGAGCACGCGACGAGACCAGCTTTATCTTGTATCTTTACGCGAGCCGGTAAATTGCTAAGATATAAAATTATTGGATCTCAATAAAGGTTAAATTGATCAAGTTCTAACTTAATTGACGTCGATATTAAATTGTATTGATACCAACTTGCCATCAATTCAGTCAGAATCATTTATCACTAAACAGGTAAGGATTCTATTATGTAAAATACACACGTAGCGAATTATTTTCGTAATAACGCGACGTTTGCTTTGTATTTTCGGCGAATTTCGGCTGTGTATCCTACGAAACGTGTCGCCACTTGTGGAGGGGAAACATTATTTCGTGCTAGGGCTTATTTACTTTCTCAAACTCCAACAGCTGGAGTGTATATGATGATAAAGTCCAACGCGAGTAAAACGTATCGAAGTTTGATTACTCGGATCACGGATCATGGAGGAACGAGCTGAAGTTACACGTCAAAATTTGCGTCTGTCGTCAAGTAACTTTCGACATTTAACGGAACACCCGGTATACTTGTAGAAAGCATTTACCTGTTATTAGCCGTTGCTCTTGGAAAGTACGTATGTGCCTTACCGTTCATACGACTGGAGGAGTCTGGAAACAGAGCAGAATGCGGGCGCAATTACGATTAGCGCTACGCGCTAATTACTATCTAATTGCCTAATTACGGTCGAGTGCTATCTATTTTCAAGCTGAGACAGATTAACTTATTATAGGAAAGACAATAAGAAATTCCCCCACATGACTGCAGGAGTATCGATTAAGTGCCCTCGAAGAGATTTACTTTCTTACTACATATATCTATGGACGCATTAAAAAACACACATGATAAGCATTATTGCAAATTTAAATCAATTTCTTTTATGAACTTGAATTCAACATAATTTTTCTCCTTATTTCAAAAGTGATATACAACTAAAGAAAAACATGAAAAGGAGAAAACATATTTTTCAATATGACAAAATTATTAACTAATCAACTCGACAAAAAGAATATATTATTAACGTGATCAAATGTCATATTTACATTTTCGTTTTATAACCTTTAACAACTTTCACAAACTGTGACAATTTTGACAACTTGTTTTTAAATCCATCCTTTTTTTAATTGTGACGATTTTGACGATTTTTTTATGAATTTAAGTTAGTTTACTGTTGATGATTGACAGAGTAATGTTTACCTAAAAAACTCATTTATATGTAGTAATAACTCGAAAATTACATTTTTTAAATTGTGTCCTTCCTTCCAAAGGAATGATACGCTTCGTGTTCGAGCTTATTTAGAAATAATTTGTTTTTTAAGTTTAATCACGTTTACTCTGTAATTAACTGTACATACATAAATTAATCATAACGCACGATATGCACACATTGCGAAAGCTATGTGAAATATACATGTGCAAACATAGTTCAAACAAACCCCCAACGTAAATCTTCATGCGCGTAATATAAATCAATCACCGCGAAACGCAGGATAGTAAAACAAAAAGATTAGCATGCAAAATATTAGCAGGAAATTGTCACGAACTCGATTACAATCTGCTCGTCCGCGCCGCGTTGCTTCTCCCTGTAATCGAATGCACATAATATGGAGAGAGGATCGATAAACGTGTAAACCCATCCCGGCTCCACAATGCGGTTCCCTCGCACCACATATGGGCTCTTACATCTCTGTCGGAAAGTAAAGCGGACAATTTGCTCAGAAGCTTATTATGCGCTCGCGGCCAATAATAAGCGATATTGTCAAATGCAATATGCGCACCAAGGTGATGGCAGAGCTGGTATTGTATCTACCCGCGTCATGTAATCGTACATTCGGACAATTGGATACCAGTCGTGAAACCCGCGGGACTCATGACGTCGCACGACACCACCAATTTTGCCTCCGCTAAAGTTCTGATCGTCTTTGTACGCTTACAGAACGAGGTTAAGATAGGATCGACGATCGTTGCTACTATTATTTTTTTACTTATTACTACTTATGCTTTGAAACGATTTTCGTGCATTTGTTATCGTGCGACGCTACAAATACGAATCGCAATCGCGTAATAGCATCGACGGCAAACGCTCGCCCTGTTTGTATTTAGCACCAAACGCGTAATAATTTCGGACCGTATGGTTCGGTAACATAACGTTAAATGTTATTTTTAAAAATACCTAAGATAACGAATGCTTTTAAAAATATAAGAAAGAAATTGCACTGCGTTCGAGTATATGCATAGATATACTCGAAAATTTACGCAAAGTTTAATTAACTGTTAAACGCCACTATGGGAACAACACATTTAAAAATATAACACATCCAATCCAATTAAATTTCACTTATGATTTTCATAAAAATGAATATATTGTAAACATTTTTTTTTAAATCAAAATGCCAATGTTAAATTCCAAACATAATAGTGTAATAAGCTTTAAATCATAAGAAAACAATCAATCATAATCGATTATTCTCCTCACGCTTCTTCGATTTTAATTGGCAACATCTTACGGTTTAAAGCTTGCTACATCTATTATGTTTCGGGACTTCGGAACATAATGACACTAAACGAATGTATATATCTTTATTAATAAAAAAATTATATGAGAGTAAAAGAAAAAAAAAGAATTGGATATGCTATACCAAAAAGGCATTTGAGAGTTAAAGGGACGGCCAAATATTTTTATTTAATACAAAAATGAACAAAACGAATAGAAAGCGCAAATGAAAAAA
Source organism: Atta colombica (assembly GCF_001594045.1). Classification (NCBI taxonomy): domain Eukaryota; kingdom Metazoa; phylum Arthropoda; class Insecta; order Hymenoptera; family Formicidae; genus Atta; species Atta colombica. Next base: position 1,818,261 of record NW_017259222.1, read on the forward strand.
TAGATTTTAATGAAGTATGGTTATCATTTTACTACACTATGTTACTTTTGGTTTTTAACATTTTTCTATGGCAACGCGTGTTTCTTTAGGCGTGTCACTGAAAATGCTTTTGCGTGCCGCAAGTTGGCTACTGCTGTACTAAACAACAAAATTATTGTTTTATGATGATACTTTAACGTAACGATTATGGCTAATATTACTTAATCAATTTTTTTTTCGATTTAAATAAAATTCAATATTACAAATTTTTACGAATTACGCGATAGTTAAATAGAAGTTCATAATACTAGATTATAGTATTAATATTTCAGGATGTATTTCAGAATTATCGTAAACATATTTATATATATATATATATCACGCATCTTTGCAATTAAACTTTCCATGATAGAGCTTCTCAAAATTGTTAAATTTTGTTTGATTATTTTCGGATTGTATTTTATAACATGCGTGATATCTAGTAGTACTTTATCATTAATCGACATATATTTGGCGTGCGAATAATCT
>NW_017259222.1:1818867-1828696 GCF_001594045.1 Atta colombica
CACAAATAGTCGATGTCGTAAAATTCTTAGTGGGAAAATTTCGCTTTTGATATATCACGCGCAAAATACGTTTATTTGAAAAACTTCCTTAGCATCGTAATTTGTGGGTGTACATAAAACGTCAAGGGAGCTACGTCTAATTAATACGTGATGCGGAACAAATGTTTACAGTGTAATGAAGTCGGTAACGCGCGTGCCAGACACGCCTGGTTAACGTAGATTAGAATTTATCGTGTAATGTTGAAACATATGATGTTACGCTGTGGTTGTGGGAATAAAATAACGACTATATTAATCGATGAGATAAAAAAATTAGAATGCGCGCGTGTTATGATTTTTTTTTTTTTTTAATGAAATGAAATTTCAATACACGTAGAAGTTTTGATTTAAACAATTTCGTTCTTAGTTGCGCTATTATTATTATTATTATTATTATTATTATTATTATTATTATTATTATTGGAAAAATAATTTTCAACATCTCTTAATTATATTTATATCGTTAATAATAATTGAAAATATGTATTAAGATGTGTATTAAGAAGACAAGGATAAAAAATATGATACCATTTTATTTCATTATTTAATTATTCTTATTTATCTGAAACTCTATTTAAAAATAGTACGTTTATCACTTCAAGAGAATTTTATTTGACATGTTTAAAAAGTTCAAACATATATGAGAATAGTTTATACAATAAAGCTCTTAATTTAACAATCAATATCAATGCCAGTCGCATAAAATTCAGTACATAAATATACTATAATCGTAAATATTTTAGAATTTCAACACATGTTCTAACACGAAATAACGAGAATATCCAAAATAAATGATATGACATTATATATTTACTAATTGACTTCATTTTGAATTAGATTGACTTTCCAACGCTAATAAATACACTTTCAAATAGAAACTTGAATAACATTTAAATGACGCCAATAAGGCAAAATGAATTTGATAGTTTCTAATGGAATACAATCATAATGCCATTTCCGTTTCTGGTAGTCAATCGTCAATCGAAATCGAATCTTACACATTTGCTCATGTTCTATCAAGACATTGACGAATACGCGTTCATTAACATGCGACGATATCCGTGTCTATCTAGTCACATTAGTTTAACCGACTAGATAGATCAATATGTCCGACCATACATTGATATTCATTACACTACTTTCTCTTAATACATTTGCTTAATTTATTATAGCTAAACTATCGGATAACGTGTACACTAATAAAAAATTCTTCTGGATATTTAATGCGAAATCTCTCAGATTTCATGTCCATTTAAGTTTCCATCCAAGAAATTCATCAAAGAAATTTTCATCAAAATTAATTTCAATCGTACCGATTACTCGCTTATTCTGACAGATGGATTAACTCATTAATCCCACTTAATTAATCGTTCCGTTAAACGTGATTATTCCTAATATTTTAATAGCAGTGTTTCTCCAAACAAAAATTTCTTATTTATCTATTCATTATTACTCTACATATGGTAATTATGCTACAGTATTTAATTGCTTTTATTCTATTTAAATTAAATTAGAAAAACACGTTACTATGTTTACATGCTCGTAACATCCAAATAAAGATAAAAAATGCAAAAAAGTTAAAATTTAAAATTTTTGAAAATATATATACGTATAAATGTAACAGAATTTAATGGAATCTACCTTAGCTGTAGAGGAGTAAAGTACTCCTACAAATTAATATAAACTATATCTAACAAGAAATAATCAAGAAACAATTTCACTGAAAAATAATACATATTTTTATAACAATTTTAATATTTTGTTAAACTATATCATTGCAACAATATTATTTTCAAAACAATATTATTTTCCAAAAAAAATATAATAAAATATAATAAATATATAATAAATTGCAAAAAAATATAATAAATTGAGAGCTTTATATTTATGGCAACGTTGCATAAAAATTTACACTACTGATCTATATTACATTAATTTAATAAGAGAAGTCAGAATTAGTATTAATTTTGAATTCAATTATATATGTATATATAATTGCAAAAGGCTTTACTAATATTCAATATCATCATTATTTTATATATACATACATAACATAATGTGCACACGAATATCATTAAATTTGTATCACTTCTTGAATCAACAAATCGCATGACTTTTATTCAAAAAGAATTAAATGCCTTTTATTATGTTTGACGTAGAAGCACTCAATGCGTTTTACATAAAAGCCGTCTATTCGATCCTCTCTTTCAACCTCATCTGGTATCCTAAATGCAAAATCCGAGATTAATCCAGTGACGCTGACAAAATTCGCGGATTAAATCACTCGGATTTAGTAAACGAAACGTGACGAGGAGATATTCGACTGGTGAGATTTAATGGACAGACGTCATATCATGTCAAAAATGCTCGTGTCGAATTGATGCCGCCTCGTTGCATTCTCAGATTCGGAAACGACAGGAACAGAGGTTTGAAAGAGAAAAATGTAGATGCGAAATGGTATGAGCTTTATTCTCTCGCAATTCTCTGTTAGAACAATACAGTATGCACTAAAAGCCAGTATTAATTTACCTGTAAAATATATTTAAGAGAATCAAGTATAGGAGTCCCGTGTTTTGGAGTCATACTGGGAAATAAATTATGGCAAATATTAGAAATAAGTACTAAACGAGTTGTTTTCCTTTTCTCTTCTCTTCATTATCCGCGATTATTATTAATAGAATTTGTGCTATCCGTGAACAAATCCTTTAAATAAATGATTTTATAATAATCTGGCTTATGAAACTAATTTCGCTCACGCTTATGAGCATCAACATAAATAAATTAAAGTTTGTTTTAAGTCTTTTAATTCTTTTTTTTTTCCAGAAAAAATAATAATGTTCTTCATGGTTAACTAATATAACAAGATATTTGTACATTGTTAAAAATAAAATGTTAATTAGACATATTATTATGGAACTTTCTGAGAAAATGTTAGAATTAATACAAAAATATTAATTTTAACATTTTTACATGTCTCAGAAAGTCCACTATATGTCTTTAAGTTAAAATTAACATTTTATTTTTTAATGTATATAATATTTTTAATTGACTTTATTTTCATTGTTCTACTATTTCAAAAATAACAATATGTTCTGCACTTTTAATATCAAAAAATCAAAAATAAAGAAATGTCATGCTATCTTCACGTTCCAGCATAACTTCCTCTAAAGTACATAACAGATACCACCGAATATTACATCTGTCAAGTGTTGTCAAATTTATTAATTGTTGTGGAATTTTGTCCTGAAATGTCATATAATAATCAATCTAGTTTAAAAGAAACGGAAACATTTGACAGATATTGTAATATTCGATGACATCTAATATTTTAGAGAAAGTTATGCCGGGAACGTGAAGTTAGTATGGCATTTTTTATTTTTAACTTTTTAAAAGTGTAGAACATTTAGTAAAAATTTATTTTTAAAAAAACAGTAGAACATTGGAAAGTGCTAATGGAACAACCACTATTTTTTGAAAATTAATAAAATGCGTGCTAACTTTATAGACACGAAAACTTGGCTCTAATATATCAAAAGTTGATTCGCTAAATAAATACTTTAAATTAATAAAAACTACGAATTAAAATTGATTTATCAAATTCATTTAATAGTTACAGACTGACATTATTAATGTAATGTGAGTAGCTTTGAAAATATGTTTATCTTGATTCAGTGGACTGAATTATTGTCATTTGAATAAACGTTCCTACGTATTAGCTTAATCATTTAACGCTTAAGTAGCAATCAGTATTGTTTAACATAATACAATCCAAAATACACGTACGTAAATCATAATTTGGGTTAATTCGGGCATCGTGAGTGCATTTCTCATACTAACCACGAGGAATATTACAAACTGACATTTACAGTTGCAATCAATTGTATACGTAACATTAAAATGTACTCTTCCATGCGAATATTTTACTTAGCGCCGAAATTAACGCATTCGTTATCATCGTTCTCTTACTCAGCATAAATTTTCATTTTAGTAAAGAGAATGGCCGCATTTATTTATCAATAATTGAATACTTTAGCAACATGCAAATTTTCCACAGATTTAGTCGCGACCTATTTTCTCAATCCATATTGCCAATTACGATTTATTTCGACTAAAACTAATCAAATTTCCAATAAGAATATAATTAAGCATCAATATTAATAATCCAATAAAAACAAAATATTAAAAAACAACAATAACAACAAGAATAAGAAATAAAAATACGAAACAAATTTATAGATTGTAAATAAAGTCGATAAATAAAGTCGGTAAACATATTACTTTATTATTATTTATTTTATTTTATATACATATGTGTACCTATGTAATTTCTGATTGCTTCTAAGGGAAATTATAGAGAAAATAAAAATTGATCAATAAAGTCAAAACATTATTTTGTACAATTAAGATATTATCCATGTTGCTAAGTCATTCACTAATGCTGTCTAATAATATAAAAGCAGAATTTATACAATCAAGTAATATTCACAAAAAAAAACATTTAATAAATTTTAATAGATAATGAGTTAAAGTAGGAGGATAAAAGTATCTCCTACTACATCCTCTTTATATCTTTCGAAGATAGTAACATTGAATAGTAAATTAAGAATATTTGATCGACTTTACTTATATACAAATATTTAATCTGTATAGTTAGTTTATTGTTCACATTCATCACAATAAATTATGATATTACGATCTCAAATATGAGGGCTATTTGTAACTGAAGGAGTTACGGTAATTCCATCGCTAAGTTTGGAACCAATGCGGGCGAGAGTTAAGTATTTAAGACGCTGTTAAAGTTTCACAGACTTTTCCGTGGACTCACTGGACCGGGCTTTTTGAAGTGAGCAGCTGTAAGGAACTTTGCTATATATAAAACATGTTCAGGACACATACGCACTCTTTCTCTTTATCTTTCTCCCCCCCCCTCCTCCCCTCTCTCTCTCTCTCTCTCTCTCTCTCTCCCTCTTTCTCTTCTCTTCTCTTCTTAATCTAATATGCCCGAAAAATTCTTCTAAATATTGGACCATGCGGTCCAGTCTAGATTTTACAGGTCGTACAATAATTCTCGCGGTATATGCCTTCAGCTAACTCAATTTCCTCTCCTCGTGTTCTAATAACTCGACGAAAATTAAACTTATTCTTGTTATCTCCGCTCTCAATTCAACAGACTCCTTTCGCGCGCAGGATTAAATTTATCTAACTCCAATTGAGAACCGCATATTCTTTCTGCCTAAATAAAATAATTGATGCTGATTTAATAAATTAAGAAAGAACATAATGCAGTATTGTGATTTTTATTTTGTACTGAAATAAATAACATCTTGAATTAGATTTTTTTATCTATTTGCTTTAAATATACTGCTTTTACTATTATTACTTCATAGGTATCAACGAGAATTTTGATGAAATAAAAATTTAATATTAAATATGAAAAATATATCAAGAATTTAGATAATTGAATTTATTATATTAATGTAAATAGAAAAGTTATCTAGAATAGAAAGATCATTGAAGTATATCGAAAAAATATTTTAAATATTATATATAAACGACTCCCACGAACAGACATTCTCCCCTTCTCTCTCATGCTTTATAACAGGCTTTAACTTCCAAGACGACTAACATGCTATAACGCAGTCAACCTCAGTCAACCTCAGTCATCACGCGTAGAACGTTCGCAGCGGAAGGTAGTCAGAAGTCGGAGAAATCGATTGCAATCGAAATCGTTATCGATATGCACAATGTTCGACATTTTTCTATTATTTCGCGACTCTTCATGCAAATGTGCACTGCTGTGAAACAATTACTATTTGAAAATGTTATTCGTTTTTCAACAATTAAATTTTATTGCCTATGTGAAACAGTGTTCAATAAAAAATTGTTAAATAATTGTACATTAATAAAAAACTCAATTGAGTTTAAAAAAGTTATTTATTTACGCACGTGCACGTTTGAGTTTTCAGAATATTTTTAATTGTATGAAAATCCGCAAAGTTACAATCTTGTTTGTATTACGGCTAAAAATCATGAATATTAACTGTTTAATAATATATGCCATGTTAACAAGTTCAGAATATGGTATAATCTCCCACAAAGGTATAGAATGTTATAAGAAAAAAATTTCATAGCCTTCCTCGGAATTTTAAAGGTTGTTATTTGCATCTTTGACAATTAAAACACTGACATAATGATTCATTGCTCTATTGTTTCCCTTCACAAAATATTTTATCAATGAATCAATGAAGTAGATAACTAGGCAAGCACATTGCCGATACAACCCTGAGCGACTTTTCAACTGTACAAATCCGCGGCAGTTGTTTCGTGAACGAAAAAAGTATTACGACTGCAGTAGACTAACACGACCGGTGAGAAAAAAAAGAAACAAGCTTTTGCACCGACCGAAAACCGTAAAATGCACCGTAAAGCGCGTTACTGCGAGCCATTTAGAAAGATCGATCGATCCCGTGAACACTTTCAGAATGATCGATGCATCGTCCCAGTATGCCGGTTTCTTTTTCCAAAATAGAAGACTGGAATCGTTGCTAGTGTGGAGATAAATCACCGATTTTCTCCAGTAGTGTGTATTGAAAAATACGGGAATCATAAATTGTAGTAATCTTGATAATATACAAAGTTTCAAAAAGTAATCTATTATTTATTATCGTGCATATATTTAAAAAATTTTTACATATACCAAACGGAAGATATTAACTTATGCCACAGTTCGTCAAATATGTCAAATGTTTGATCGAATCGATTCTTCACTAAAAAAATAGATGTCGCAACTAAAAAATAACAAAATGTTATCTAATGTATCATTATTTCTGTAATATAATAACTTAATGATCCTTTTCTGAGAGCCCTCTTAATACACAAGGGATAAGTAAAATGGCCGTGTTACACATTTTTATTTCATGTTTTATTATTATTTCTTTAAAATCTGATATCTCATAAAAGAGATAAAAATGTTTTAATGGGAATAGTGTTCCTTACCAGAAGAAGAGAAAAGAAGGAGCAGAAACGAAACTCGTGAAACAAGACAATGAACCTTATATGTCGTATGATAGTCTACTATTTCCTGGCTATTTATTTAAAGGGTTTACTGCAATCTTTGAAGTTGTACGCCGGTCATCCTTCGGACCTTGTAAAGTGCACTGCTGATTTTGACGTAAGTACACATTTTCATTTTTTTTATTAGGTATGTGTATATAATTTTTAATCAGAAATACAGAAAAATATTCGTTGAAAATGTAGCAATGAAATTACATCTCATTTTAATTCACAAATCGTATTACAAGTATAATAATAAACATCATTTTTCTAACATGTTGAAACACTTTCAGAATTTACATTTGTCTCTTATTTTTATTTCGTTATAATTTAATTATGTATTTTATATTTTTGAAATTTCTAAAAAATTTTTAAAATTTTATGTCATAATATTTAATATCAAACATTGATAATATTTTATATGGACAAAATAAGTATTTGTACAGATTTTTTTTAAGTACAAAATAATTTAATGTTGCATATTGCAAAAGAAAATACAAGATTTTCAATATGATCTCAATATAGACAAAAACTGTCTATTAGCAAATAAAGGTAGTGATATTCGATATCGGCAAAGAATGCGTAATACTTTGTCGCTCGATCATGGATGCTTGAATGTCCGCGATTATCGTACAGGATATCCTCGACAATTTTCGAGGACTGGTTTCTCCATAGCTCACCTGTGCCGCCCAGTGGGGTCGGTGGAACCCCTTGCGGGCAGCAATGTGCTGCGAATGGATCGCGGTGAGTCAGCAACGATAAATCGAGCGATTTATGAAGCGGCACGGCCAACGACCATTCTCGAGAAATAATGTCGGGATCGATCTACGACGTTGAAGCGGGTTGTCAGAATTTTTAGACACCCATCAGCCCTGTTAATTGTCTCAGACAAGAGTCGGACGCTTTTATATGGCATTATTAAATCAATTCTTGATCATAATACTGAACCTCTTAGAACACGAAGATGCTCTTTGAAAAATATTTTAAACGTTTATTAGTCATGCATATTTTTTATCTGCTAAGTGAAATAATTCGTGAAAAAATATGTAAAAATTAATAAATTGTAAATTTTATTATATAAAAATATAATCTTTTACTTTTACATTTAACTTTGTACTATGTAAATATTTGTTATTAAATTTTTTTTAATATTTATAACATTAATAATTTTTGTATTTAACAGGTTCAATAAGTAACTGTCAATGTCAGATTTATAAATCGGTTTAAAATTAATTATTTTTTTTTTATAATACAGCATCAATATTTTTCGAAATTTGTTTGCTGAAAATATGAGAACAAAGAATTTTTCAGAAATTTTATGGATACATATTTTCATCAAGCTAAAATTAATTTCAAATTTATCAAAAATCTATCATTAAATTCAATCTTATTTTGGAATATTCATATATGATAAAACATAATTAATTATATAAAAACATCCGTTAGACACATAAATTATATTAAAAAGTATTATTAAATCACAGATAGTTTTTCCAGCAAGCATATTTATTAAAGTGCTCAATAAAGCCTGTTTACGTTAATTATCCACGATCTCTTACAATTTCCTTGGTAACTTTTATCAGACAGGGCTAATTTAATCGATCACGCAAAAAGCTATGTGGCTAATTAATGTCGCACTTTTTACACCCATTTTACGCTCTAGATATATGCTATAGCCATTAGTGGTATTACAAGATCACATCACAGCTCATTACGATAAGTTACTATTATATTACGCGAGAAAATGTGATTTGTAAGTAATACTTTTACGCAAGAAATTACTGAGTAATCTGTTGATTGGCCATTTGATGTAATAAAAATGTCGCGTTTATTAATATCCATAAATTATAAAATATTGAAAACCTATATATAAAACCTTAATCTCTTAAAGTTCCTGTTTCCTCATCATTATTGCGATCTTCAGATTGTGACATCAAAAGCGAGAAAATATAATAAAAATTCTTATAAATTATATTGAATAGAAATATTTTTCATAATAACGCAACATTTGAAATCGATAAAATAAATTTATAAAATCTTCTCGAAAACTATCTTCTTGTTTCGAGGAGAAATTAAATCAGATTTATTTCTATATATTATTACATAATTTGATACTTTTATAATTTTATAATTTTTCAAATTAATAATATATAGAAAAAAATATTTTATAACTTTTTATTATCGTGAATATATTTCATTTTATAACTGTAAATATATCTCATTTTTTTATTATACACGACTAATTTCAAATATATTGATAATTTATTAATTAATGAAAAGAAGAATTTCCGCTATATTTCACAAGTAGGTTCCATTGATTGTAAGTGTTTTATTGAAACATATTTTCATATTAATATACTTTACAAGAATTTTTATTGTATATTTTATATATCGCTTCTAACGTCATTGACAAACTATGAAATAGTGATGAGTGAACAGGAACTTTTAACACAATTTCAAAATTTATTTTTTTTCTCAGCACAGATTTAATTCGATACTATATTTTTTACGTTTTTTTCTACATTCAATGTCTAATTAAGCATCACGTGAAATTCCATTCACATAAAATCCATTTGGAATTAACTGAAGAATAAGGATTGATTATCTTTATTTGCACTGATGAAAGTTTCTTCATGAAAGACCGTTTAATTTCAATCGTTTAAAAAGAAAGTTTTGCCAATTTCATAAGAACTTTTTCTCACTTAACTGTTCTTAACACAATGCAAAAGTTTATATA
>NW_017259222.1:1828816-1833729 GCF_001594045.1 Atta colombica
TATATATATAAACTTTTTATATATATATACATATAGTTCGTTTCTTTCAGCCATACCATACATAGATACTTTTTTCTACAAATCATATTAGAACTGTCAAGTTATCCCATAGAAAAAATTTCCCGCGAGCGTTTACGCAATCCCTTTAGAAATGCAGAGATTTCAACGGCACGCATCGTAAGCGGATATGATATTTTGTTCCATAATTATATACTATAATATACTATAATTATATACAAACTTTACAGTCACAAATTTTCCCCAAATTCTCATGAAATTTCTCACATGTTACTGTAATAATCGCTTCTGAATGTCACGACCTCGAAATCATTTCGATGTAGATTCATTCATTAATTCGTTTAACTCTATCGCTCCGCGAGATCATAAAATTTAAAAAGTGAATATTTTATATATTTTAGAAAGAAATCTGGATTCAAATCCTAGTAGAAGTAATTTTCGCAGTAAATTATTCATAATTTTTAAGGTACTTATTAACATGAATATTATTAAATTGCTTATCAATATTAATACTCTAGGTCTATTCATGATTGCGTTTCAAGATTTCGACGCGCAGTTTACAGAATTAGATATTTGTATATATAAATATCCAATTCACATATCCGAAATATTGAAGCACTAAGATCCATTTTGGCCGAAAATAGGATTAATATTTCTCTCAATTGAATATTTTGTATTTGCATGTTTGAAAAGAAATTAATCTAACACGACGTAATGTTTATTCAAACGATATATACGGATGTACATATGTATGCAGATACATATCGCATATGTATGTTACACGTTCGTGGAGTTCGAGTTTCTGGCATAAGCGATATAAATAAATCGATCGGCACGGATTTCATTAAGATTCAAAGCATCTCACCGTTGCTTAGATTACAGTCTTAAGATTTCAAAGGAAAGTATTCTAAAGACGACACTTTTCTTCATCGTTGATTTTCCTTTCCTTTATCGCATGCAAAATATAGACAATAATGTTACATACTGCAATAAAAATTCCATTCATTTATCGTGTATTATTGTATATTCGCGATCGTGTAGTGGTCGATAATTAAAAAAGTTGGCGAGCAGAGCCGAGCATTTGCTTGAAAGAGATTGCTGCAGTAAAAATGCATTATATCTAAGCGTAACATTCGCCGTAGCATTTTTTCCGCTTAAAATTAAAGTCGGTCGATCAACAATTAACTTTTTAATGGCACTGTCGCGAAAACATTAAATTCCGCTATTTCATGCATTTCATGATCCATCTGACTGAAACGTATCGAAAACTAATTGGGCTTTTTCGATAGATTAACGTGCTTCATCAACTATGCGATCGGGAAAATTTGTAATACACAAATAAAGCGATAAACACAACTTCATTCGGTGTCTCTTAATCCCGTCGTTTTACAAATATCATTGATTATTCATATCGCAAATCTCTTGCATGCTATTATAAGTAAATACATTATTAATTTTTAAACTAGCGACGAAACATAAACAAATATTTTGAGATAATAATGATAATTTTTGTAGCAAAAACAAAAAATTATTTATACAGAATATAGAAGAATAAGTTCTTATACTCTTCGTACTATCACTCTAACTCTCCGGAGTTGACGCCAAAATCTGTAACAATTACTGACGCTGGAAATTTTTTCCAGCCACTTTTTGCGGAGATTATATACCTGAAATATCCTTAATAAAAAGGCATTAATTAATTACAAGAAACCAAAAAAAAAGGAGATAACTTGTAGAAAAAAAAATACTAAATTTTAATAAAAATCCAAATTTCCAGACATAAAATAAAGAAAATTAAATTATTGGACATTTTTGACAAAGAGTGAAAAATGTCCAAATATAATAATATATGTTACAATTGAGTGGATCTAATAAATCCATCGTCAGAGAGTTAAATTAAAGTAAATGCTTTTGCTGCTACTTTCAGCTAAGAACATCTGCTTGATATTTATTTACGTGATCCCTAATATATTGTAAATATACATACGTGTATATACATATTGAAATTATTTCACATTTGAGTTAATGATAAAACATATTATACTATTAATAGGTGCAAGTATTTGCGAAAATGCCATTTCTTCCCTGTCGCGAGTTTGAGTCGCAAATCGAACGCGGGTTCTAAATAACGAATCAAACATTCCGGCCTTGTATGAGACCGGCATGTGTGGGAAATACAATTTGTCTGCGCTGACAATTTGTCGGCGGGAAAAAAATAGATTCCGATTGAATTTAATGCTCCACGCTGGCTGCGTACACTCCAATCAGCCAGAGTATCAAAGAGCGAACCGGAGCAACCCGATAAACCCGACGATCAGAGCGAAAAGAAAGAGAGAATGAGAATGGACAAAGACGAACAAGACACGTGCGGTCAAAAAACGATAAAAAAATAGTGGTAAAGAGGAAAAAAAAAGGATTTTAAGGTAGAAAAAAAAAATATAAAAATCATTCCGCGTTAATTCAATTTTCGATTATACGATAGGATCATCAATCGATTAATCGTCGATCGATAGACCCGCACTTTTATTCATTCGTCCGGCATGTGGCAATGTATCTTTCGCGAAGCACTTTCTGCCCGTCTGACATCCGATCTTTCTTCGACTTTATGTTTTTTTTACTGTCTCGTCTAATCAGCTTACTCGCGATATGAGCAAGCACTCGTGCTACTTGAACGAAATTTATTACATTAAATGAATAATCCCGCATTCTTATTTATCAGTAATTTATAGTCGTCCGTTTAATTCGGCAGAATCATCCACTCCAATTCATTTACTCATGAACAACTTTCACGTCATATACAATACTTTTCCATTCCCGATTAACGCCCAAGTAACAAAATGAATGAAGAATGATGGAAGATTTAGCATGCCAATTTTTATCGCGATACAGACATCTCATTTTCTCCATTACAGCGATAAACTCGATCGTATTCTACGCCAAGTTGGAGCCAATGGTTTTGTTATAAATAAGCCAGCCTTGTATATAAACCGTGTCCAATTTATACACGTCCCCCTTAAAGGCTCGATCCGCGATACATACCATAAATATCCTCCTTCGCTCTTGCTATTTTCCAATCTTGCTACTCACGTTATACGGTAACGCGATACTACCGTTTTACATGGTAACATGCAGGATATTCAAGTCCTACATTTTGTTCTAATGACGAAATGTCAAGGCGCACGTAACGAAGTATTATTTCACCGGTAACACGTAATTATCATACTGTCGGTGAACGAATGGAACAAATCTTGAAAAATATAGAGCTTTCCTGTATTTATTACCGAGGATATTGTGGTGAAAAATATCTATCAGTAAGTAGAAATCTTAAAAGATACATACAGTCAATGAAAAAAGTATTCGTACGAGGAAAAATTTTACAAAGAAAGCCCTATTTGTAGAAAATAAACATTAACAATTTTAAATAAATATTTTATAAATAAATATTTTATTATATAATTTTAATAATGAATACATTCTGTTTTAATATAAACGAATGAATTTCGTGTTCCTAATCTTAAAAGCTAATTTCTGAATTGTACGAATATTTTTTGTGCATTCAAATAATATCATTTTTAATTTTTATTTATTTTTAAGATACTATACACACGCGTTATTTAATTATTTATATCATTTTTGGTACATATAATTTCGAGAATAATATAGTCTATTTTGTTATTCATGAATAAATTGCTAATTAATCGGCAAAAATGAAGAAGAAATGACCGTCAATTAGATGTCGAAACAATGTCGAATTAATGTCTATATGATCGTATCGATATCAATTTGATATCAATTCAATGAGTCGCCGGATAATGTTTAATTTTTAAAAAAGATTTTTTTAAATATATTTTCCTTATATGAATACTTTTTACATTCACTGTACGTGCCTTTCATTGCATTTTCTGAGATATCCAAGAAATCCATAAATGAATAAAATGTTGCTGGTAAAGGGATATTTAAATAAACCGCATTTATGAAATGCTCACATTTTCCACATTCTTGTATAAACGATAAATTATCGAGATGTTCGAAATAGACTACTATATAATTCAATTATATTACACGTAACTGTCATCCAGCCTCTCACTTTCTTTGTAATAAATTGTAATTCTTTGTAATAAATGGCATCAAGTTTCACAAAATATAAAACTCTCGTATTTTCTTTCTATAATATTGTAATATTCTAAAAAAATATTTTATCATACACAGTGTAATCATACAATTTGTTCTTATAAACATTTACGACGCAAATTACTAAAAATCTATACTAGCTAGCTAGATACAGATCTGGAAATAATTTTGTTGAATCATCAAAATAATTATGTAGGACGCTTAAATATGATGAGTAATGCTACAAAAAGTTTTCTAATAATCAGCTTGAGTATCCCACATAATTATATTTCGATGATTCAACAAAATTATTTTTAGATCTGTATCTAGCTAAATTTTTATTGTAGATATTTCAGCAAAATTTTTTTTTGCATATTTTATAAAATAAGTAAAAGCGTATGAAAAGAGAGAGAGGAAATCACTTCAATTAAGTTTTTTATGTTTTTTTTTTCAATCGAATTACTTTTTATTTATTTCTCGAATTACATGAGAATGGGTTTTTGTTGTTGGTTTAACATGAAACGTATTCACGATAACCGTTTTGTCTTCCATTCTAAAGGTACAGGGTTTCGTGCATTCGCGCATAAATTTCTTCTGAAAACGGAGACATTTTGATCAATAGCTGAATATCAATATACAAATCGCAATGGTCAATTTTGCAGTACAAACGAAGTATTCTTGTGCTGCAATTTTGCATACAAACTCCAAAATTCTTTCTAAATATTAAATATCATGTTCCTCTTAGCTATAAATTAATAAAAACATTTTGTATATATATATATATA
>NW_017259222.1:1833829-1841842 GCF_001594045.1 Atta colombica
TACTGTTTTGTCTGACTACAATTAATTGAGATGTGACTTTTAAGGAGATCCTAAAGCCTGCTGTTTTACCAATTAAATCATGTAATTTTTGTAACAAATACTTTTTCCTCTTTCACTGATTCAAAAATTCTTTTCCAGGATTAAAGTATACGCATTGATACGTATCTGGGAAGTGGAGTCTATGCCGAGAACGATCAAAAATTTCAAAATTGATATATTTTTTATGATTTCTTAGTGTAAAATGGCGTCTCAGCTATCAAGTCGTGACAACATTTGCTTGATATGAAAGCTTTGCAACTTGTAGGGGAAGTCTGGGCAGCGCGGACGTGTTAAGATTAAGAAGAAAAAACAATTAAGATTGAGATCAGAAACCAATTTTATTCTCATAAATCTCTAAACTTAACTTTAAAAAATTTTAACATTAATATGTCGTCTTAGTTAAAACATAAAAAGAGAGAAACCGCTTTGCCCAACCCTCCCCCCTCTCTCCCCCTAGACAAGGCGAATAGAGAGCAAAGCAAATAAAATTTAAAAAATTAGAATCAGTCTTGGTAATCGTCACAAAAGTAGCTACCAAATCCTCTATATGTAATGCAGCCTTCATGAGTCCATTTGGTACACTGACTGCACTGGATCAGTTAAACAAATCATCATACTAGGCTGCATTCAGAATCATCGTCCGGATGCACCCAGATGTCATTTTATCCTTGTTGTTCATGAATGTTAAACAAAACAAAAATAAAAGAACATCTCGATATACCCATAATAATTCTGAACGCAGCCCATCATTGTGGCAAAAAATAAACAAAAATGAGATATAAACGAACATGTGCCTTTCGTATATTCGAAAGGTTGTCTGTCTCTCCGTATTCCCAGTATTTTCATTATAAAGAGCTCCGCACAATAAAAGGAACAGGGAACAGAGAACAAAGAAAAAGAATTTCAACCTATCAGAAACTGTGTATTCCACAATACATGATTTCTGATAGGTTGAAATTCGTATTCTCTGTTCTCTGTTCCCTGTTCCTTTTATTATGCGAAGCCCCTAATCATATACGAATAAAGAGAATAGAGCATTCGTCTTCTGCCCACCCACTTTGCTCAAAGACCCTACCTGGAGCGAATTTGGAATAAGTTGAGGCACCAAATGAAAAATTTTAACCTCGAATATATGTTTATATATATATGTTTATAGACATAGAAGTTTTATAAAAAAATCATTCACTAGTTAAGGAACAATTACAGATGATAATTAAGCTACGTAGCGAAATACCTTAGCGAAAATCGCAAGAAAACATTCAATTTTCTATGTGTCTCTATTAAACGAACACAATCATATATCATTTCGTACTTTCACAGCGTCGCTGGTCGGTCATTCTTTCAACTACTAAAGACTCATAGCGCTATCACAAATAGATAAGCGAAAATAAAAGGTATTCGCTTTATCCAGAGTGTCTATTTTGCCCGATTTCCCCTACGTATGAAATAGTGATTCTCAGACACGTAGTTTACACGAACAAACAACGTCGAATTCTTAGAATTAGACATAGACGCTTTATCGCGACAAATTTGTTATACGAAAATTGACACGAATGTGCGTGTATAGTAGGTTGCGTATTGAAGGTATATAAAGACATGTCGATACGCGGCACGACCTCTGATGACTTTATCAGAGTTCGAATATCGCTCGAATATTCCATTCGCTAATATTCCATTTATGCATTTCATCTTTTATTGAGCATATTTATAATTATTAAAAATATTTTAGCATCAAATATAATAATATACGTTGTTTCTTCAGTCAGTAAATTTTAAAGTAATTTTAAGCATTAAATTAATATATTAAAAAAATGTGTGAGTATTATTTGTTGCATTTATTTAATTTTTAAGAATTTTCATAATAATTAAAATTTCTACAAAATTAAAAACTTAATAGATTTTATTTTACGTTCGCATAATTCCTTCTTAATTTTAAATCCGGAAGTCAGAATAGAAGCAATCCAAAGGGAAATGCATCTATGTACCGACCTCGATTCGAACTTGTTGCATTAAACAAGCTTCATTGCACTGTTCATAGATGCATCGAAAATAGCAATCAACCACATCAAAGACGAAACTTCGCACGTGTAATCCGAATTCCACATAGCGAGACTTGAATTTAGTGGGGTTGGACTGGCAATTGTTAGGCTCAAAATACATCTACGAACATCCACTGCACAGATGCACACATATGAACGATACAGGACAAAATTTCAGGAGAACGCATTGTGATGCTTTTTCGATAAAAAATCACGATCAAGAAAAATTAAAAGCATTTATCGATACACATCGACTCACAACATTTACTCACAATTAATTAGAATAATATAAAAATATAAAATAGAATAATATAAATCATACATTACAATTGCAATATTCCTTTTATATCTCCTGAATAATATAAATCATATTACTTCCGAGATATATTTATGGCTAATTACATCATGGCAATTACTAATGTAAAATACTTAAAATACTAATGTAAGAAATAACATGCGAAATGACACGACAGATCAATAAATATGAATTAATTCAGAGATTACGCGCGACGTGACGACGGATCTGAATTTTTGATAAAATGACGTTTGAAATTAATGATAAATTCTCTCCGAACCGAATAATTTCTAAATTAATTTAATCGAATAGTAAATAATTACAAATATAAATTCATACATAACAAAGAATACAATCATCAAATTTATTGGATCGGCCTACATTATGCAATGGAATCATTAATAAAATAAACAATCATAATTCCCACCTCTCTTAATCTATTTGCATCATTCCGATCTCTGTTTTTCAGATCTCATTCCGCTCATTCGACACTACATTAAATATGGATTTCATTCGATATTTCATTAAATATGCATTTAAAAGGCTCTATAATAACATCGAAACGGAAACCGTTAACGTTGAATTTATTAGATAGGACGCCGTGGTCGATAATTACCATGTCCGATACGTTTCTGTGTCTAAACAACAGAACGCCGTATCCTTTGGAACATGCCGTTAATCATGCGATCCGCCCTAAAGTTTGCTTAGACTCTCGGCTCCCGATTAAGTAAAGAGGTTACGAGAATATATAGGAGAATCCTGACACGTGATCGTTAAGGTTTCAAACGGCACGTAGAAGATGGTTTTGACGTTAAAAGCACGGTAATTATCCAATCCCGAAGAACATACACGAGTTGATATAATCTCTTAAATCTTGCATATATGGCGTTTACTTTTGATATGAGAACAGCGCCAGCTATAAATCAGGCGACATGCTTGTTTCGTGTCGTATATGGAATAATATATTTTATGCTTTACTTAAATAATTCTGGCGTGGTGTGTGCGGCGCGGGACTTTAACAACCGTACTTAACATTATTGACGAAAGAAATATCGATGGAAAATAAGAACGATTCGATAAATGGCGCAGTGAAAACGGCAGTGATTGGAAAATCCGCTGCTAAAAATTCTGTTGGAAATACGCGCACGCTCAATATAACGACAAGATAAACATTTCGGAAATGGTTGGAAAAATCGACATGGGCGTAGCTCCGCGTATTTTTACAATAAACGAAATGTCCAGCGCGCTAACCCGATTGCTTAAAAAATATAACAATTGATAAATGGGAAACAACAGTTTTTACGCTTGTCCCCGAATAAATTATTTATCTTCGCTTCAATTCTACATCACTTTACTCGATTACCCTCCTGTTTATCGGCTTGAAAATAGTTTGCAGTAATTAATTAATTTGTCGAAAGTATAGCGATTCAAAGAATTATTCAGAATAAATAAATGATGTATAAATAAACAGAGTGCAAGATATATACAAAATGAGTCATTAATAAATAATCAATCGAAATGCACTCTTC
This sequence comes from Atta colombica, assembly GCF_001594045.1. Lineage (NCBI taxonomy): Eukaryota > Metazoa > Arthropoda > Insecta > Hymenoptera > Formicidae > Atta > Atta colombica. The sequence continues at coordinate 1,837,732 of NW_017259222.1, forward strand.
TGCAAATAAAATGGGATAGATCCCAAAATTAGACTTTCATATACAACGTTGGCGATGAAAAACATTTTCAAAAATTGCGGCTTCAGCGTATATGTATACATGTTATTCAATATTAAAATGTTTTATGAATGTGAGGTGGGATTATATTTTTTCATGCATTATCCTGCGTTTATTCCAAACTAAAAGAGCACTTTTAATGATATCATTAATTAACGTAATAATGAACGTTGTGCCTTCCATTGAAAATCCGAAATAAATCATTCATTAATCGTGTTCACTCACTAGCTAGAATCTGCTGCTTCGATATGGTAATTAAGAGAGAGTTGTCCCCGGGCACGATTTAATTCGGCGAAACTCGGCTGATCGATTCGCATCAAGCAGAAACCGAAATTTATCGGCACTTAAACTACCTCTTTTTTTTAATTTTCGGTAGTTACGCGAGGCGGAAATTCCCGATAATGGTACCGTGAACGATCGAGTCAACCGCCAGGCACGAATCGTTAAAATTTTCCAATGGAGGACCATTGCACTATCTGATCTTTTTTTTCCTGTAATAATCCAAATAATTTAATCGAAAAGTAAATGAATGCACAGTCAAATGTTCGCGTAATAATATTGCAAAACTTGTTTCATAAAGTCTTTCTCTATGATGTGTTTTTCCGAAGAGAGTCTTTCTCGCGGAATAACATCTCCTTCCCTGCGGCCAGCGTGGCTTAACGTCGCGATAACACTCGTGATTTTATCATTTAATTTCCGCGCCAAAGAAATACCTATTCGCGCGCTCGCGAGTAGTCGACCGTAATGTGAAATCACGACCGTAATATGGCACAATACCGTCGCTGAAATTGCCCAGACATAAACACGCGGCGCGACACGTAAATCAATAAAGCGTAAACGTCTGCTAAAGAATCATAAAAACGCTCTTCGTCGCGCCGGTCCAGCATCCGTCGGTGACAAGATTCAGGATTTTCAATCTTCCCAGATCGATAATCGAGAGATACTCTCGAGAATGATGAGAGAGAGAGAGAGAGAGAGAGAGAGAGAAATCTACTATGGGATATAAGGAACGTGCGCGTTCCGTCATTTTAGCGCGTCATCCATTGAAAATACGGGGATTCTTTCCCGTATCTGGGAAATGGAAATGGACTACCGATGTTGGATAACAGGTAGCGCAGCTTGACTATCGCCGCGAAGTAAAACAAAGTTGCGCGAACGTTATTGAAATCTCGAGCGAACGAACAATTCTGCCGGAATGCTCGTGTTAGCCATCGACATCCATTATCTTCCTTTTCGCTACGAAGAAAAGTATTTTCTTTCAGATATAAAAGATCGTGTTGCAAGAAAATATAAGTAGATTTGCAGTAGCTACACCGCGATAGTCAAACTTATTAAATTGATATTATTAAATTAAGATGCGTAAATTAAGACGCGATGTAATTAAAACTCTGCAGCTTGGTTTATATGACATAAAAGAAATAAAAGTTGACGAACATATTATATCTCATAAAAATTTCTATAATAAAAACCCAAGTCTGTCTTACTTTTATCAAATTTAACAAATTGATCGAGATTTAATGGAGATTTGATTGTAATTATTTTCGTTATTTTTCAAATTATGATTGAAGTAATTGATTTAAAATGATTTTTTATTATCTCAATTTATTAAAATAATAAAAAAATTCATTTTAAGATTAGATTTCGATAATGGATTTTATTCTTTTATCGCAAGTCTTCAAGTTGATGATTAAAAAAAGTATTCGTATAATTTTTTTTCTTTTTGTAACATTATTATATTGTAATAAATCATTTAATTATTATTACTTTTTATTTGACTTTAATTCGTTTTTCTCGAATGACAAAACCATTTGAACATGAGAATTACAAAAACACAGCAAGATATTAAATTCGCGAAGAAAAGGAATTGCTTGTCGATAAGAAGACCAATTTCTTCGATGATAAGCACATTTATCTTGATCTTAGTTCGGCGCGTCTTTTATCACGACACAAATCTTGTGGTTAATATCGCTTCTCGACCTTAGCAAGTTATGAGTTTTCCTTGCTCATCCCGGCAAGCAACTTAAGAAAGGATGAAGCTGATATTTTTATCTAAATATTAACCGCAAAACAGAGAAGAAATGGCACGCGTAGTGAGAAGAAATGGCAGTGTATTCCCGCGATCTCATCCAAGTTTCAGAGAATTTTTGGTGATATGAGAATACAAATACACTCACGGCACACGTTCAACGGGAATTGCCCGGAAAGCGAAACAACAGCACAGATATAAATCAAATTTCTTCCAGGAATATTGCGACTTCTGAGTGATGTTCCTGCGCGCAGCATAAAATAAGTTGCTCCTAATTCGCTGGCATAGGAAAACAGTCAAAGAATCATGAGTTTTATTCAAATGTAGACTGCTTTTTATTTTCTTTTTATGAATAAAAAAGAATATCTCAGAAAAATATTTGATTAGTTAGTTTTTACAGGAATAGAAAAATCATATTTGGGTTCTTTATTAATTACATATTTCCATCATAATTTAAAAAATAATGGAATTAATTATAATTACATCTCGATTAATTTAATAAATTTGATGAAAATGAGATATTTATTTTTATCAAATACGGTAAAAATATTCGCTTTGACATTTAATAAAACTTTAATGCTTTTTCATCAAATTTACCAAATTGATCGAGATGTAATTAAAAGCGATCTCAAAAATATTGCTTTCTAAACTTGTATGTAGCTACCGCAAACTAATATTTTATTAAATATTTTATTTCGACATGAAATTTACACACACACACACACACACACACACACACACACACACACAAAATATACATATACATAATATATGTATGTCAATTCACACCATATATTATTATTTAAATACTAAAATCCAGCTGAAACTAATAAAGCTTTCTCGTTACTTACTATTAATTGTATTCAAATACTGTCTAATATCATTTAATGTTATTCAAATTATATTTCAATTACATAATAAAAATATATATATATCAAAAGAAATACGTTAACGTATAGTTACATTGAAATAAACTAAAAATCGCTAATAAATAGGGAGAAAATAAATGAAGAGATTTTAAATAATACAAAGAAATAAAGAGATCAAAATTTCAGCGTTGAGAATTGGGTGGTCGTATCAAATTTGCAACGCCCGAGGCGTTTAATGCGTCGATGAATCCACCAAAATTCATGCTAATAACGATAATCGAAATTTGGCTCATCCATGTTCCGTAGCCAAATGGCTCTGTGCCGGCCAATTCACATAAAGACGAAACGTGTGAAAAAAAAGACTATCAGCGGATCGTTACGACAGGGTCGATCGGTATCTCACGGCGAAGGCGTGAAGATTGGCTGAGCCTGAGAGCGGCGAAACAAATGGGCAAGAAAAGCAAAGAGACGAAAGTGATGGCAGCGAAATCACGGCGTTACCACCGAAAGAGAGGTGTGTCGAATCTCCGTGAATTCTAATCATCGAGGGTGGTATTTTCAGTACGATATATGGCGAAACGTTTATTTACTCGACAAATTTACGGAACAAATTAAATACAGGTACACGACTTCTAATTATAATCGGTTAACCGCGCTAGTTTAATCGAATCCTTAAACAAGAAAATAGCTGGATTAGTTTTAAGCGATATAATTGGTTTGGTACAATAAATTTGTTTGAATAATAAATGGATAATATAAAATGAATATTGAATAGTATCATATTCTATTTCTCTCTCGCTCCAATAAGTAGATATTGATTCTGCAACGATTGGATAGAAATAAAAAATGCAAAATAGATAACAATATTTATACGACAAAAAGCATTTCTGATAGGTATATTATTCTAATTTGATTAAATTTAGTATCTTTCCCGATAAAGAAGATAATTGAAAAATTTAACCATTTAAATAAAGATAAAAAAGACTGATTGTGAAACCTTGTTATAACAATAAAATACATACAATAAAAATACTTGATGGCCAATGTTCGAAAAAATAAATTTGCGCTCGCAAGAAGAAATTAACTAACATTATGCAAAAAATTATGCTTCAAAGTGTTTTCAATATAAAAAAAAATAGATATATATATATATATATTT
>NW_017259222.1:1841942-1847096 GCF_001594045.1 Atta colombica
AATTTATGATAGTAAATGTTACATAGAAGAGCGAAACGATTTCTCATTCTTCTAACGATGACGACATTTTAATTTCATGGGACGTTAAATACATTTCCAAAGACGAAAGAGAGAGAAAGCAAAAATGAAGAAAGTCTGAGGAGAGATGAGACAATGAGAAGAGAAGGAGAAAGGATGAGCGAAAAGAGATAGACTGCTCTACGAGCCTTGGGAATACGTGTTCTCTCAGCTTAATATAAAGTCCGTTGTTAATCCAAAAAATTCGTAGTTTAAATTTCACATAAAAGACTCAACCAGCTTTTCCAGCAAGAATTTTTCATTATCTGCATTTTCGCGTAGACCGAATCTCACTTCAACTTTGTTCGTCTTACTTTAACTACTATTCATAAGGGATACAAGCGATAATGTTAATTCACTGATGATAATAATCATTCATGAATGAATTTTTTAAGACTATAATATATGATAAACCGAGAAAGAAAGCATTGTTACGCCATTTAGACTAAAATCAAGTGGGATCAAATATAAATCGAAGTATTCGACGTCATTCCGCGATATTCCAATCAAACTTGGAGCTTCTATATGAATTATTCATACTACCATCTGACTGAAATATCGGAAATACGTCATTGTGAAGTCTGCCTGACTGGACACTGCACGAAGTAAATCTTGAAAAGGTACTCCTACGTTTCAAACATTCCGTATTTAATTATTTATATTGAACAATTAAAAACAATCTTCTTTTTCTTGAAAGTTTAACTGTAAAAATTTCACGCATGTCATTATAAGTCTTTCTTATAGGAAATCGATAATTCTAATGAAACAGATAATATTTGCACTAAAAAACTTTAATAAAAAAAGAAAATTTTTAATTTTTAATGTAGGTATAATAACAAAGAATAAATGTAAAATGTTTAATGAAGAGCGTCATTTGAGAATCGGGAAATTTTATCAAATTTGTATGCTGCATCTTACACAAAAGTGTATCCTACACAAAATTTTACAAGCAATCTCCATTAATCAGAAACTACATATTTATGTAAAAGAGACAACTCGCGTCTTTGCACTCGCATTCACGAAAATGTAAGTTGCGTTTGCACGTGCGACATGTAAATTTGCTCAGACACAGTTAAACGCACGTAGACCGCGTGGGTGCCGATAATGCCCTTCTATAAAACACAAGCGTATCGAAAAAGGTATAAAATCCGGCGGGAAAAAAAAAGAGAGGAAAGAGAAAAAGCCCCCAAGAGCTCTCGCGTAAATCGAATTACCACGCGCTTTATTTCTTTTTGTGACTCGCGGCAACTTGGAATTATCGTTATTTGCAGCTCGCGGCCATGAATTTAGAAGCAACCTGTATATGTTTATACGTATGAAATGTAATTCGTCGTTATTCGCAATCGGAAATAACGTTGACCTCGTGGATCTTACAACATCACAAGAGTTACGAAAACAGAGAACATTGTATAGAGAGAGTTGAATAATCGACTTCTCTTCCGTATAAAAAAAAAAAAAAGTTTATTTCCATGTATTATTCATACCATTGAGTTTTAAACACGTCAGAAAGAAAAAATTCTCATATCTTCTTGCGTCTGCACTATTTTTTTTATTAAGAAATGCAAAAATTTTATTCGTGTATATCGTTCCAAGTTTATTTTTTTCCGTCAAAATGGAAAGCTTTTTATTTAAATATTTGATTTCTAGTATAAAATTTGGTAAAAACAGAATCGATATATAGAATCCCTAAAAATCTCAGTACCAATTTAATCAATACATCCAATCATTTTATGTACGTTTATATACTGACACGAGGCGAGACGGGTGCGCCGATTTTTCAGTTTACTTTACTATTTAGCACCGCGCGCGCAACTGTAACCGACAAGTTCAACACTCGCATCACGTGCCGTGGAATTTATATTTCGTCAAGCCCAACCCTTTTGCAATCCCTTGCCATCTTATATAATACTCTCTTTCGGAAGATCTTACAATTCTGTTTCCCTATTCATATAATGCACGCCGCGCGTCCATCTCATTGTCAATACATAAAATTAGGAAATTTTTGTCAATTTCGTGTGAAATACATATTTAAATGTGAAATTGAAAAACATCAACATACGTAATAAATAGCTTAGTTTATTAAATTTCTTTAACCTACATTCTAACAAGATAAAAATATATAACAATTTTATACGTTCCTCATTGGAGATACTAACACAAAATTATACATTATTCCAGAATTAGTGGAATTAGCTGAAACTGACTTTTTTGAATTTTAGACTAAACTTTCAAACTTTAGAATAAACTAAAATTAACTACTGATAATAATTAACCCTGTTAATAATTAATTAAGCTTAAGATTGAGAAGCTTTTTATAAAAATTAAATTGTAGAGAAAACAATAAGATGTTATTCATTTAATTTAACATAGATTACATAGATTTTATCCCAACAATATTTAGTTTTCTTCATCCAGAGAAAAGTTTCTTAGATTAAAAAATAATTTATTTGAATCAGGGAAAGAATTTATGCATTGCTACATGCATATCGCCCACGATCCTCGTAGCTGAACATGCGAGACAACTCGAAATGTTTAAATACGTACATATACTCGCACATATTCGCGACTCGAGACAATAGCGATGTTTAAATTTTCTTTTATAGATTTCTTTTATAGATTTCTCGTATTGAGATACCGAGTCGAACTCCTTCAGATTCTTTGCATTTTTAATATACTTTCTAAATCTGAATCAGTGAATAATCATACTGATATCAGTGCCACTAGTAATCAATGAATTAAATGTAAGATCCCTAACTTAGCTAATCTTTATTATGTGATCTAACTAATCTTGTTTTAGTGTTTAAATTCAATGAATATGGTATTGCAAGATTGAAATTAATATGCAAATATTAATATTTTAGTTATTAATACTCAAATATTCTTCCTTTTTTAATTGAACTTCACTGATTATTAGTGCCAAATATACCAATGGATAATTGTAGTGACTGATTTAGATTTAAAGAGTAAACATTTAACTGCATTTATAATAATTGTATAAATATAGATATCTAATTGTAGCCCAAAATTTAGACATAACTTAGACATAAATTTCAACCGATGAAAAACGAGATACATCAATAGAGATCAAATCAATAGAGATAGGTGAGAAAAATATTTAGATGCTAGGAGAAGAATCTCGAAGAAGAAAAGGTCGTGGAGGTTTGCTCAGAAAATTTAACTAGAACAAACGTTGTATCGCCTTCAAATTAATTAAATAAATATTCGAAAAACCGAACGAAATCTCTTTTGCTCAACTACGATATCACCGATAACTACTCCTATCACCAAAGTTCAAATCAAAGAAACTTTTCTTTAACCGATGATATATACATATATACATATACATATATATATATAAAAAAAAATTTTCTTTATCGATTCAAAATAAAATTGACTTGAAATTCATTTCAAATTAATTATATGCTACGCATAATACCGTCTGTATTTTTTACCAATTCTGAACTATTGTATAAATCTTTATTACAGATAGATATATAGAGCTATCTCCAAAGATACGGATTAACATATTGTATGACTAATATTCCTGTACTTGAACCCTAACCTCTACTTGATACCATGAAATACTCACTGCAAATGCAATGATATTTTATTTCTCTACATCATCGAATATTTGTCTGTGATCGAGGTCAAGTGCTCTTTCCTTCGAGTGATTCGCTCTCGAAGATACATTTATTCGATACCGATTCCGAAAAATTTCAGAAAAATGCCGATATTTGAGCAGAAATCAATGAGCTCTGACGAGGAGAGAAACTAAAAAATTTAGGATTACCAATGCATTACATCTATCATACATACACATACACACACACATATATATATATATATATATATATGTATGTGTATATATTAGATGTGAAAAAAAGTTCGTGGCGTTTTTTTAATGCCATCTAATGGGAAAACGCCACGAACTTTTTCCCACACCTAATATATATGTGTATATATATATATATATATACGGCAACCTTTCGTAAAGTTCAATTCAAATAAAAGTTCTATCTCTTAACAATGCCCATATTTGCCATTAATATTCCGTGGAAAACGAATTAATCACATTACAATGACACGAATAAGTCAATCGAATTGATCTACAGCTGCTTTCGAAACTACTGCAGATTTTGATTCAAATACCATGTTTAATAGATAAATTTATTTACGTGTTTGCTCATCTGTGGTGTGATATGTACTGTGTCTGATGTATATGAAATTATCCCGGAAATTATAGTATGAACTGATACCAAACGTATGAACATGCTATATATGTAGAAGATCAGATAAATCTAATTTGATCAAAATCGAGATATATACACTTTCAATTGGATGTTGCTGGTATTACATTTCCTCTATTATTATAAAGTATTTTCTCATATTTATATGTTCAAGGAACTTTCACGAAATGCAAATTGTAATAGAATATCTACGCAGATACTTATTAATATATTTGACACAGTATTTCATTAATAATTTAACGTTTCCTTGTTATACAAGATTATTATATATAAGAGTGGCCCGAATTTGAATGGTCCAAATTTCGAGAGCGTACAAAGAAATGATAAACTAAGAAAAAAAATTTTAAACACCTTGTATATCGATTTTCACAATGTTTAACTTGAATATATGCATAGATTAGGCGTGTTTTTTAAATTTTATTTAGGAAATATTCATTTATCTTTATTGTATATAAATATCCAATATATTGGGTTATCCGGAAAGTTTGTGCTGATTTTGAAAGAAAATTGAAACGCAGATTTAAATTTTAGTATATATTTATTAAATTATATATATAGGTTAGTCGGCACGAACTTTCTGAACAACTCAATATTTAATTAATTATTTCTAATTCCAATCTTCATCATCTGTGACTTATGAATATCACTAAAAGAAAAAAATTAATTAAAAAATCTTATTTTCCACAAATTTCAGCACTTTACTTTTACTTTTTACTTATATTTTTTCCACTTATTATTTATCTTTCATGTCTATTTTTATTATTTAACAATAAATTCAAAAATTTAATCAATTATACTTAATGTTAAAGTTAATATTTATCACACATACATAGTATTTCTAACTGTACTT
>NW_017259222.1:1847196-1848749 GCF_001594045.1 Atta colombica
TCAGATTCACAACTATCAAGAGACATGGCAATGTCTCGACAAGTCTACTAATATACACGTTTATGCAATGTATATATGTATGTAAATATATATAGCGTCGTGAGACCGTGTATCTATACGCGAGCTTTTCTTTTTTGCCAAAATTATCATTTTTTTTACATTTTTACATTTACTTTCTATATATACGAGAGCTGAAATTTCCCATAAATTTCAAACAATTTGTGACTCGACAATTGCTTTCTTTTCATAATGAAACCAGTAAATAATCAAATGTACCAGTTAATGATACGTCGATAGCGATAAACCCCATTCTATGTTGGTACGAGCTTTGTGAATGTGCATTCTTGTATGCACAATGGATCAACATACATTATATGTAGTCCAGAGTTAAACATTGCGCTAATCTATCCATTTCAAGGCAATGGATCTGCGAGGTGTAATATCTATCTGTGATATTCACAAATCTATTATCTCGAACTTTATAATAAAAGATCTAACACTCACCGACACGATGCGTAGCAGCGAAACTGTGACTACATTTCTGCAAAATGTAAACACAAAAAATTATTCTGATGTCCATAGTAATTAATATTCAAAGAGATAATTATTGCTCGCATCAATTTCTTTTTCTTCTAGATAGATTCTTTTAAATAATATAAGAGCTTCCATTAGATCTTCTAATCTTTAATCTCGAATTCTTTTTTAAATAATAAATAAAAGAGCAGAACAGGATGTTGGTAGCGAAAGTCATACATTTAAAACATAATTGTTAAGACATAAAAATCACGTTTCGGCAATGTTTTTATGTCTTAACAATTATATTTTAAATGTATGACTTTTTAACGACATCATCCTACGTGTAGCTGTACTGCTTTTTTATTTATAGTTTATAATTTAAGCCACGTTATTGTGATTTTAATTCTTTTTTAATTCCGTCAAATACATAGAAATTATTTCAATAAATAATATATTTAATAAATAACATATTGATATAACTAATAAATTGTATTTACCCAGTGGTTGTTTCGCCATTGTCCGATGCCTCCTAGGCCTCCTTTTTCTCATAGATTCCTTCGTTGCACTCACACGTCACTCGCGAATTAATTACGACCGCACACGTACTAATCACTAAAATATAACGGTCACGTGACACTTTGCACGACATTCTCGACGTTAATTGTATGCGACACGACATGGGATCCTGGAAAATATATATGAAATATTATTAATGTACAATATCAGCCTTCAGCCTTGCTATTACTTGCATTATTCAATCTAACGCATTCGTATATTGCTATGTATTCTTAGCAAACAGTATATAAGGAATTAAAGTTTTTCTTTCCTTTGATCTTATTTACTCAATTATAAATCTTTTTGTCAAAAATGTTTAATTTTCTTGTTACATTTGAAGTATTCTTGTTAAAATAAACTTAGTATTCATTCTTTGACTAGAAATGTTATTATTATAATAAAAATGATTATGATTATTAGAATTTTTTATCACCGCGCGCGTAATTTAATTATAATTTATATAATAATTTTTATGATAATAA
>NW_017259222.1:1848849-1857587 GCF_001594045.1 Atta colombica
AATCAAATTATAATTATGGTCAAAATATCCAAGACTTTTCTTTTAGTGAAAAAGCAATTATAGTTTTAATATATTTATGGTGTGCGCGTGCGCGCGCCTAGTTTGACATAATTTACGATAGAAACCATTCTTTCGATGATGCATCAAATACATAAAATAAATTTTGCATCGATCGTGAATCGAACTTCTCATCAATTTAAATGTAATTTATCCATTCTTTTTCGCCTCAAGGACGTATAATAAACAGAAATCGGCAGCTCGAAAGATTTAAAATAACGAAATCATGATTTCTCCTTATGTTTATTAAAACAAGCTAATGTAATTCGTTTTTTTCAGTAAGTATTATAAAATTTCAGAAATATCGGTCGCATATTTTGCGCTTCATTTCGCGGTCTCGTTATTTACCTACACGAAAAGAATAGCTTTGCTAATTTAACTATCTAAAAATTAAATGGAATACATATCTCTTATTTTAAATAAGTTATTTATCTACACAAATAGTTTTGCTGATTTTAGAAAATTTGCATTTATCTTTATAGAAAGAATATATAAAATATTATCAATCTTCATTTAAGTATGATTCATCAAAAAGAATAATGTTGAAACATTAAAAATAATACGAATAATTATGAATTACATTTAGAAAACCTGTGCAAGTAATATAGGATTGAACAAGTGCCAAAGGTGATATTATACAAAGCGTAAAATGTATGACGATACCCGTTTCAAAATCATGTAAGAGAAAGTAAAAGAAAGAATAATTGAATAAATTAAATACTTTTCATACGCAAGAATTAAACGTCCGAACGGCGTAGCGACAGCCGATGAAGTGTGAACAGCGAGGGAGAGAACGAATGTGGCGAATAATGAAGAGGAGCGCGGCCGACTACGTCATTATCGTCATCACTTCGGTATTCGCTCGGTGTCCTTGGAGGGGAGTCGGTACGAATCGCTCCGTGCGTCGCATTAATTTACGAAAATTAAATATCTACGAATTACGTGAGGGTACTCAAGTAAAATTGCTAAAAACTAAGATGTATAATGTGCTAAAGCCTACAATGTGCTCTTTGTTTTCCTGTTTCTTGCTTTCCTGTTTCCCCCTTTGCAATCGTTTTATCGACAATTGTATTTCTTGCTATGTATTTCCTGTTTCTTCCGAAGTTCGTTAACTTTTATCTCGGGCGACATAAAATAAAAAATCGGATAAGAAGCAAAAGGACAAGATGTAAAAAATAGCAAAAAGCAGAAAGCCGAAAACAAAAAGCACATTGTAGAATAGACTTTACAGTTAAGAAACAGATCGGATGAAATTATTTAAAAAATAATAAATTTTAATATTCCGTGTATATGCATATTTTCTGCGTATATGCATAGGAACAATTCTTTTCCGCAGGTATACTTGCGTAATCACGTTTCGAGAATAAACAAAGCAACAGCACACAACGCGGTCCGTATCCGTTCGAGTTTCGTCATGAAATGGTAATACGACGCGAAGCGACGCACGGCCAGCACGGCGCGCGACGACCTTACGACATTCAAATAATAATACCCATAATAATAGTATGTCGTCACCGAACCGTCCAGAATATTTCCCGGAAAATTAGATACGTTGCCGTGTACGCAAAATCGCCATGCTATCGTTCAAATGTATGAACAAATATGTATATGTACATATATTACTAATATAGAAAATTAAAATTACTGCAGATCATTTTATTCTTTTTTAATATATTACACATTTAGATGATTAATTAATTACTTCATTTGAACGTAATTCATAGTTTACTTAAACAGAATGATTAATATCTATTTTTTAAGAGTAAAATTCATCTACGTTTTTGATTTTAAAATTAATTTGCTTAAACGTATTTGCTTAAATTAACATAATATTTTAATATTATCATTTTTTCTGAAATTTTCACATCAGAAGAACTAAATACAATTTTAATTTTAGAATTTTTCGCGTGATTATAAATACTCTAGAAAATACGATTGAATCATCGCAAAAAATATGATAATCTCATTTTTCATCTTGATTTATTAAAACTAAACTTAAGTAAGTTCTTAATGGATTTCTCCATTATTTATATGTTTTTAGCAAGCGATATCGCGCATATTACATCGAAGAATATTGAGCGATCGATAATTTATTACTCATTTATTAATGCCACGTGTTTTTATAGTTTTCAGCAGATGAAGAGTTCGCTTCTGGTGATTATGATGTCAGTTTAATCGACGGTTCCGGCGATGCTGAATACTTAAATAAGGTAGACGACTGTCGCAAATTGGGCTTCGCTAAATTAATATATGCTATATTGAAAAAAACATGCAATTATAATTATCCACTATATTTATTGCTCAAATACTATCTAATAATGTGAAGCTTGGATTATTCACTAACTGATTTAAAAATTCTCATGCATGGACACCGGCCACGCTGTAAAAACTTTTTTAAACGAAAAAATAACATAATTTAAATGTCATAATTTGTATTAATAATATATAATTTATAATGTTTAGATTCTCTAATATACAGCAAGTATCTTCTAAATTATAAAAAAAATTGTGAATGTACTTCAAAACTTTATTTTCTCTTTATTCTCTACATTTTTTAAGCACTTTAAGAAAATTAACAAAGATTACATTGTGATTATATGTAGTAATTTAACATATAATTTTGTCTCTTAAAGTTCTTGAAAAAACTATTCCGTAAATAAAAGAAGAAAGAGAGAGATGCTCGTTTTCGTAATTATTTTTTACAAACGTCATCCGTTACAGACCTTAAGTTATAGACAATACAACATCTATATTGAATTATTCATACAGAATAATTTATAATCCCGTTTTATAACCATAATCATAAATTATGATCCCATTTTTAAATTTGAAATATAAGCTGGTTTTCATTCTAAATTAAATTAATGTAATTAGATTAACATATTATAATATTTCTTAAGTACTTACTATCCAATTCAATTATGAAGGATAATTAATATAAAATAATTACTTTATCTAGATATTTACATCCCTTATAATAATTCAATTTATAGATTATTGATTTTATTCACTAATAACATTCACATTATGGTTTATGCCTCTCAAATTAACTAATCCTCATAATGGAATAAAGTTTTAATGAGAACTTCCTTAAAAGTTATCGACCATTAAGAGAAAGCCGGAAAAGAAGAGGGAAAGGGGGGGAGGAAACGAGAAATTAGGTTACGTGGATAATCTCGTAAATACCGAGAAGATAATCTCGAAAATTCTGTTAGGATTTCGCATTGGTAACTTTGCTTACCCGAAATGTCCTGTCGTCACTCCATCTTTGCCATCCACTCACAGTCATTACAAAGTTGGACGTAATCCGAATGAAATTTGGTTATAATCTGAAACAATGCGCGTATATCAAGCAAAGCACAGTTTCTTTAAAAGAAACACGCAACTCTCGCAAACATCGCAGTAATATCCGGAATCTTACAGAAAGTAAACAAGGTTCAGTTACTCAACTCATATTCTAAGTGTACCGATTCATATAATCTATTACAAGCAGATTAATTTCAAGATCCTTGTTTGTTCATTTAACCACTATTATCTCAGGCTGTCACGTCAGAAGTGAGAAAATATGTAATAAAAATTCTTGCAAAATATAGATACATATTTTTATATAAATAATAAGACAATACAATTGATAGACCTGCTTGTAAAATATATCAAATTCTCCTTTTATTTTGTTAATAAATAATCATATATCTAGAAAATGAATGAAAATGATTATGCATAACCAAAAACGAAATAAGCTGAAAAAATTAATAATTTATACAGAAATAAATATGATTTAATTTCTCCTAAAACAAGAAGATAATTCGGTATATTTTATAAATCTGTTCTGTCGATTGCAAATGTCGTTTTATTAAAACATATTTCTATACAAATATAATATTTATTGTGTATTTGTATCTGACGTCTGAGACAGTAGTGGACAGGAAGTGAACAAGAACTTCAAGAAAATTTTAAAAAAGTTTATCTTCGAGAAGCTAGAAAATTTTTTTTAATAAAAGTGATTTTTTTAAAAACAATTTTCAAAAATCAATTCAATCTCGGCTTTTTCGATAATTCATTAGTGACATTTCTGAACTCTGCAAAACTCGCGTATGACGCAATCGACGTAAATGTAAATACACGCACAAACATATTGAGAAGAAGAAGAACTATCTCTAATATACTCTTGGGAATGAAGCGCGTTTGAAGGATCAGCAGGTTACCTTCCCTCCCAAACTGGCGATGCGTCTAATATACCGTATATAGAAATAGAGATAGACAGACAGACAGACAGACAGACAAGGTACTCGCCTTTCCCCCATTAAATTCGGCAATGAATCGACTACGATCAGCTATGTACTATATATATGTACATATATCTATATATATGCACATACATATACACACATCATCTGTTCCGTCTTTCCAAAAGTTGAAGAGATATAGTTTGTGTCAGAGCGACTGGTAATCCGTATAAGATCAATAGCATTTTGATGAACTCGTTTTTGACCCAGTTTTCGATGCTTTTACCGTTTGCTGAATTCATTAGGTCAACAAGATTTATGTGCATACGTATACCACGATATCTCGTCCACCGGAAATGATTGCCAATTTCAATTCTACTATTAGACACGAAAAGATCGAAAATTTATTATATCCTCTTTAACCGATTTCTTTTTCTTCTAATATATCAATATGCAATAATTTATACATATAATATGATCGACAAGCGTTTTAAGTGCAAAATGTAAGCATTTATTTAAATAGCTTATACATATTTAATTTACTAATTTAATTTTCGTTCTAATTTTATCTTAAATCGATTTTATATCTAAAATTTTCTCAATATTAAAAATTAAAAATTAAAAATTAAAATATTCCCTAGTAATATTAAATATTATCTATTATAAGCATTATACCGCGTTTCCACAATAAGACGTGAATCACAAACGTGAATGTGTATTATTTAGCAATTTTATAAATTACATGAAAATTTTCTCTTAATTTATCTCAATTGTTTTTTTAAAAATATATCTACTTACTTCTTACTGAAATAATTTTTTTATTCAGAATCTAAGTTGCCATCAAACTTTTCGTATTTTAAATATATGTATAATATAAAAAAATCTATAATTTTGTCATTACTTTTTTATTTTATTAACAAACTGTATAAAACTGGATATATACTTAGCGAATAAACGCTGAACGAACAGCGAATGCGAATATTCAGACATTCCTATTTGTGTTTGTAAACCGTTTATTTCTTTTCTTGATTTCACCGAGCATTTAATCAGATTCATTAGTCGGTATTTGTGGTCGATTCTTACATTTAAGATTGTCTTAAGATGTCGAAGGTTGTATTTGCATGTTACTTAAAAACGGTCTTAAAATAAGAACGGATTATGAATACCGTCTGTCAGTGTTCACTGAGTATAACATGAATTTGTGCGACATTTGTGCAATAAATAACAATAACTTTTACGTTTACTGTTCTTTCATTATATGTGTATATAGAGCTTACCTATCCTCAAATGCCAAGAAATGAAAAAGATTAAAAAACGCTGGTGATATTTCGAATTAAGAAAAATCCGTTGGGACTGCATTTAATGGTACACAAATGTAGTTTCAAGAAATACTAGATACTTATTTCACTGTTTATTGTTAGTAACCGAGCAGGAAGCAATGTTCAATACCATAACATCTAACGATCAACTCTCTCCGTGAATTGATCCAACGTTTATCCGACTGCAGAAGTTCACGGGATACATCGAACAAATAATGGTAAATGCGTATTCTTATGATAGCAATCCCGCATCATCTCGAATCCTTTGCAGAATCTTCCCGTTCACCCGGAAATTCAGTCAAAGTTCAGCCGCATCGGACTCGCTCGCGCACGGGGGAGCTTTTCTTAGCTCGCGAAGAAGAACGGAATTTATTTCACCCGTGAAATCCCACTCTTGCGGAAAGCCCCGGAAATGTACGGTGGCGGGATGCAAAGACGCAATCGTGCATGGGAGAGCTGATCAGAGTATGTACCGGGTGAACGATTTTAAGGATAACATCCGAAGCGACGTGTCGTCGCGATACTACGTGTATCTGCGATCGTGCGGCAGGTGTTACGGAAACCGAATCGTTTCCCTTAGTTATCTGTACGCGAATGTAGGTGTGGATGCGTGCACGTCCCGTGTAATTTTACCATCGTGAGTTTATATAGAGGGAAGGCGGGGGAGGGGGGGGAGCTAGAAAAAAAGCACGAATTAAACATGACGAGCGCCGCGCAGCGACTGGCTGAAACTGAAAACTTCTCTCTCATCGAAACTGAAAACCCCGCCCGTATTCCCAGTACGCACGTTTTCGTCGGTTCACGATGTAACCCCCGTGTGTGTGCACGAAATACATATAATTATTCAAACTACACCGACGGCGCGCCATAAATCTCATGTAGTAATCGGGCGGATATCGAAATAGCACGTAAGAATTGCAGATTATTATTATTATTATTATTATTATTATATACGCTATAAATTCTGACAAAGTCGGAATACAAAAGTGAGATAATAACGATCAATTAACAGCCTGGAGATATCTTTTGTACAAATGTTACGATATAATAACACAATTGCGTTCTGTAGGTCTTCATTGTAACGTATTATAACGTTTATTTACGAGTTATTGTCATTTTATTTTCTAAATTCTCATTATACGAATGCATTGTATTTGTAAATAACTGTTATGCCCTTAATAACAAATGGACCTAATTTAAATGCAAAATTATAAATTTACCGTAGCGTGAAATAAACGAAACGTATATATATATATAACAAACTTACATATAGATACTGAGATTCCTTTTGTTTTATTCGATACTACTGCGTTATTGAAGTAGCGCGACAGATGCGACAAATGTATTTTTTGTTCGCGCATGTATATGTTTGTATAGTATTTAAATACGCAATGTACGCAACTAAAAACGTACATGAAAAAATTTTTACAAAATTCTCAATAAAAAAATAAAAATCTTTATTATAACGAAAAATACTATCTACTACGAAGCTTCCTTTTATTAAATTGTTTTAAAAAATATTGAATTGTACATTAGAAAAAAAATATTAGTTTATGATAAATACTAATTTGGAAATATTAATTGTTGGGGCTTGTACAGATCATACTGTACAAACGATTACGAATAACTTCATTTAAAATAATCGAATTGAGCCTTTGAAAAATGAATTATATCATGAACTGTCATCATTTTTAGAAATGAAATATATAACGCGTTCTTTTTTTACGTTAGCAAAAAGAAATAAATATCATACTTTTCTGCTTTAGAATTACATACATATTCTATGTTATAGATTTTTATACATATATCTATGACATATACATATATGAATTGTATATACAGGATCCATTCCACCTAACTGATCATCTCTTATAATTTTGCTGAGTTGAATTAAAACTTCATATATTCATATATATTCAGATAAAAGTAGAACATAAAGAAGCACAAATAATGATAAATTTAATGTTTGAAAAAATCACTTTTTCATATAAATGTCATCGCTATTTTTTTAAATAAAATTATATGATTTTTTTACATAATATGATTCCTCTAATTATTCTGCATATAAAAATATTAAAATAGAGATATCAAAGTCAACAGTTTATGAGATGTTTTGTACTTCATTCTCGCATATTTTAACATAAAATATAAATAGACTTAATCTTACTGTTATTTTTATTATTTTTATAAAATATAAAATATTTCGTAAATTATTTTTTTATATTTCTATTTTAATAT
The DNA here is from genome assembly GCF_001594045.1 of Atta colombica. Lineage (NCBI taxonomy): Eukaryota > Metazoa > Arthropoda > Insecta > Hymenoptera > Formicidae > Atta > Atta colombica. The sequence goes on from NW_017259222.1 coordinate 1,856,690, forward strand.
TTTTATACAAGGAAGCTCGGAACGCACCAATCATAAGTCACGAATGATTGATTGCTTAGAATAATTCAAAGTATTTAAATTAATGTAACTAATATTGTATAAACAAATTAAGTAATAATACGAATAATATAGATTATAATAAATAAATTTATATGATTCATTTATATGATTTATTTTAAACATCATATTGTGTTAAATTTTTTAAATTTTTAATTAGACCATTCGTTCATATTCTCACATTGTTTATATAATGATTGAAAGTTTATTGGAAAAACGCTATTATTCTATAAATGCGAATTCTATAAATATGCGCAGAAGGTAAAGGTATTATAAAATCTCATAAAACAATAACACAATCGAATATCCTAATATTTAATAATGTTTTGTATATTAATGTAATTAATTTCCCCAAGTAAGAAAATATAAATAAATCGGGAATATGGATGATATCTCTTTGGCATATTGAAGCAAATTTAACAGATTTCAGATAACGGAAATAGGAAATGATAGTTTTTGTAATAACGTAAGAACGAAAAATCCTGACTAGACGACTCAGTTCGATAAAGCGCTGTCGTTACCGATAATTATCGGAAAACACTTAGGGCTGGTGTCATGTGTGCTAACCATACTGCCTGATTGGCTTGGAACTTCATTAATCACCGTCACTGCTTGATGTATTATTCGCTTTTAACGTACAAGACAGGTCCGGTATCACGTCTAAGGAACTTTACTTGGACATTGCATTGTTCACAACTGGCGCGCATGTGATCATTTATACTACTGACTAACAATTTGCGATGGCAGTTATGACAGTTGAAATACAATGAAACATAAGAACAATAATTGCGCATTTCCTAAGATTATCTCGTTTCATATATATGTATATATATATATATAT
>NW_017259222.1:1857687-1863064 GCF_001594045.1 Atta colombica
AACCTATATCTTGTAAATAATACAATTCCAGATCAATTTTAATTCTTGTTCTCCATCATAACACAATCGATATCATCTGTAGTAAAAAATAAATCCCATTATATTGTAAATTTCAACAATATTTAAATGAACAATTCGCAAATATTTGTCGTCCCTTCGCGAAACTAATCGAAAACAGTCAACACACATTCCCGCGTGTGTCGCTTCAATAGTGTGATTTAATATATACCTGCAATTTGCATTTAAAATAACTAATCGGTAAGCGATCGATAAACCGACCGCTGCTTCGCTATTCACGTCGCAACTAAGTACTGTAAATAAAAAGTACATGCTGTTTACTCGCACGCCTGCACCGAATCCTGAATTAGCAATCGACGGCAACTACAACGACGTTGATGATCGTCCTATTATGTATCGTTAACGAGATGACGCAATCCGATCTTATCGGTTCTGCTTATGATACATTTTCAGATCGGTCGAGATGCGGACGAAGACAAAAGTGAGGAAAGTAACCCGCCGCCATTCATCACGCCCCCACCTCCGAATCCAGATTGTGAGTAAGACCATCAAATAGTCGCAGTAACGATTTTTTAACCGCTTATAAAGTACATAACGTTTTATCATTAAATCTCGTTTCTAACAAATTAAAAGACGTCTATTCGACATGATGTCATATATGTAATTGAGAACGTTAAAGAAGTAACCAATTCATGAAATAACTAATCTCTCTTGTCTCTTAAAATAATTCAAATCAATTAAAATCATTTTGCTCCGATTTAATGAAATGATTAATACTGCTAATTTAATATTTCCATTTTTCTCCCTTTCATTATATTACTAATGTACATTTATCTGTTTTTACAAGACTCATTCTTTTGAGAAATCAAATTATTTTTTATGATCCAGGTTAATACAAATTAATTAAAATTATTTCGCTTTTATATTTTTCAATCAAACGATTAAAACTGCTAAATCGATATTTCCATTTCCGGTCGTTTATTACGCTTGATGTGTATTTACTATTGTTACAAGATTTTCATTCGTTTTTTAATAAGAAATGTAAATCAAATTATTTTTTTTCGATTTTGAATATATTTTTTTATTATCTTTTGTCACGCTCGCGACATTTATCTAATTTATTGCGAGGATATTCAAAAATTTAAACTATCTATAAAAGATCAATATATCGTATCAGTATTTTGGGACAGTTTTAGTCTGACAGTTTTCCAATTAATCAATGTACCAAAACATCAATATCTTCTCTCTCTCTTTTTTTCATCCGATCCGACATCCCTAGCTTAGCAAAGATAGGACAGCGCGTTAAAAATCGTTTATTAATTTCGCTATAGTCGACGTCGATGCGCAACGTTGACTTCAGAGATATCGCGTCGAAGAAACGATGATAAAATATGAAGCAAACTTTTTTAATCTACTTTTCGCGCGCATAAATCACCATGACGTGTCAAAACAGAGAACGACGAAGTTGCGTGGACTTACGGCGGCGCGTATTCGTTCTTTTTCAGATAAAGGTCCGAAAGGTGAAAAGGGTGACAAAGGAGACAAGGGCGAGAGCGTCAGGGGTCCTCCAGGACCTCCTGGTCCGCCTGGTCGCGACGAGGTGAGTGCATTATTCAATCAACGAATTTTTTTTTACGGACTAATTTCACGATGAATTGTCCTAAAAACAATTATTATTTCTTGTGCTTTCTCCAATAATGTCTAAATCAATACAGTTGAATAATTAATAATGATTGAATTAATATTGGTAGAAATTATTATCATAATTAGAATAACTTATTAAGAAAGTTATTCCAATTGATGAGAATAATAATATAATTATTTTATTTTATTGCGGTTATTATTGTGCCTCTTTATTTTCTAATTATTATACACAAATGTGTGTTCCCGTTTGCAATAAAACACGAAAGAATTTCAATGTAGCGAATTACTTATAATAACAATATACCTACTAATATACCTACATCATTGCAATTAAAAAATAAAAATTATGCTTCATCTTATTTCTAAATGTATTAAAAATATTATATATGCATGAAATTATTCGTGAACTTATTTATTAAATTATATTATTCCGAGTATCATACTATTCATATATCTCATATATATCACAGTGTAAGTTTTCATTACTCGGGGAAAATGTGCTTCCTGTAGGTGTAGATATCTCGTTATATTAACTATAGATTCCGCGATCGCGTCCGCAGATCCATGCATAGGTACGATATTGAAGATGGCCTGAATACGCCTGAATCCGGGATCACTCATTTATCTTGTTATTCGCGTGAGTCAATTTAGCATCGACACCAGAGAACCGACGCCTGTCGCATGTAACACTGATTACACCAAAGCCGCTTTCACGGCGCTTACTATCTTCCGCTGTTATTGGTACGCTGTTATTGGTGTACATGCGTATTTGCTTTTAGACACCGTCGGAACTTGATTGTATCGCTTTATTCATTATTGCAACTAATAGTTTGCTAATATTTGATCGTTAACGCTATTATAACTGATTCTGAACAGTATAGTCAAATGCAACAGCGACGTTAAATACATTGATATTTCAAGGATTGGCTAATGAAGATACCACAGGGACCACCTGGTCAGAAGGGAGACCCCGGCACTTGCACCTGCAACGCCACGGCCTTAATGTCTTCCTTTACGATGCCAAAGATGATACAAGGGCCAAAGGGCGAGCCAGGAGTACCCGGACAAGAGGGCAAACAGGGCTTAATGGGTCTCACGGTAATGATTTTCATTCTCATGATTCTAGCAATAAGATTTAACGATAATGCTAAAAGTGACATATATTTAAACAACTATGACTAATTTTATTTAACATGACAAAAGACATCTAATAACGTAACGAATATTAAAATATAATTATAAAAAGTAAATTTTACAAATCATTAATTTGAATTGTAGAATTTCTCTTTCATTTTTTTTTTCAAAATTTAATTTTTTTCAGTTTAAAACCATATATATCACTTTTGGTGCTTTAGATTGGTGCTTTAAATTTATCGTTAAAAAGACAATACCATTAAACATATACCTATATTGAATTATGTTTAATTAACATGATGATTTCAGGGTGCGGCAGGACCGCCAGGGGAAAGAGGACTGCATGGTCCATCTGGGGCTAAAGGTGACAAAGGTGATATTGGAATAGCGGGACCGGAAGGTTCTCAAGGTCAAAAGGGCGAGCCGGGTCGAGATGGAATACCCGGTGAAAAGGGTGCGCAAGGTCCACCGGGGCCACCTGGAAAAGGGGAATTTTCTGGCTATGACGTAAGTAGATTGCCACGCTTGAATATGATCTATCATGCTGAGGGCGAAGCCAAGTTAAAATATTTTCTCGGGCGCCTTCTCTGCGGCTTGCATTCACTATTTCTACTTATCCTCGCGAGATTTTCTTTATATTCGGTATTTTCGCGACGATATAAAAATTTCTTTGAGATTTGTGTTTACTTTCTTATTATTAATTATCAATTATGGCCACGCTATTGTAACAGAAAAGGATATGACGATACAGGTATTATCTTTCTCAACAATTCTCTTTATGCCTTTATTAAATAAGAAATTGCATTTCTTCAACATAATGACTACGGATGACATAACATTATATAATGCTTTTATGTGTAAACTATTGTAATAGAATTAAAAATACAATACATTCTATTATCGTTAAATGAGAAGCTGGAAGAAAAGGCAGGATGTTTGTCTAAATGGTTTCTGCTGGATATAACAGCGATATGAAAACGAAGACCGGACGAATGGAGAGGTAATGTTAACGAAAGGGATATGACATTGACAAATTGGCTAGAGAAGAACATTTATTGTGTACGCAATTACTGACGAAGTAGCGGAAATTCAGACGCCCCCGACCGTACAAAGTCATCCCTATAATAAGTAGATAAGTATCTCCATTCAAGAAATTTTCATTATCCTCGTATGAATCTAGCTCAGTCGTATTATTCGCTATTTTCCCGAAACGGACACGCGGCAGCGAGAAACTCAGAGGAAAATGGAGGGTCATATCTTCTCTCGCGAAATCGTCGAGTATTATCAAAAGTATGCTATTTAAACATCGTGTTCGACGCAATCCACTGTATATTAACTCAGCAAATTATCCCAGTTAACCTTTTTACCTTATTATTTGTAACAATCATTATATGAAAACTACTTAAACAAATATTTAATATTTGTTAAAATAATAAGAAATGGGCTATCATTTTAAGTAAACTTTTCTCAAGACAAACTGTTTCTGTATGAGAATTGTTTATGTTACAAATAATTCTGTTATTTGAACTATTTATTTGAAAAAAGTAGACAGTTTGAATTTTGAAATGCTATGAATTAAGGCTCCTGTTTATTCACCATTACTCAGATAGACTAATTAGATAGATAGATTAGATTAAAAATGAAAAATTCTTGCAAACTTAAATATTTTTTAATAAAATAATATTTGCAATCGATAGAATAAAGTTATAAAGTTAATCGAAAACTATATTCTCATTTCGGAGGGGAACTCAATCCTACTTTTTTATATTATTATTAATTTAACATTTGTCATATTTGTAAACATAGCTAATTTATTTATGCATAATTAATTTCCACATTATAGTTATTTATTAATTAATGAAAGGAGAGTTCAATATACTCTACAAGTTCTATTGATCGTAAATGCTATTTTATTGAAAAGTAATATTTCCATATATTAAGATATTTTGCAAAAATTTTTATTTTCTCACTTCGGACATCATATCAATCTAAAGTATATGATTATGAACAAGAATTTTAAATCCAAAAATGATCGCAACGTGATCACACTTTTTACACTTTTTACAATTCTGTCATTAATACATTCTTGTCATTAAATATAAAAGATAAAGTTAGATTACCAAAATTATGCTATAAAGATATTTATAGCATTAATCGTATAAGGATATTATTGGATAGGGGATCCAATTTATATCTGATTATTGAGATGGTGAAGTATTATTACTATATTATCCATGATATCGCGTTCCAAAGTGCATGAAAATGCACGCGAAGGTGTATCCCAAGCCACCGTTGGGCCACATCGCAGTGTACGGCTCCCCGTGCTACCGCTTTTACGTGTACCGAAACGACAACTACAGCGATCCTGTTCCCACTCGCGATCCGACAAGAAATTCGTTGAATGGGAATGGAACGCGTATCGCTCCGCGGGGAATAAGAAACTGTGCACGTAATAACGGTCGACCTGTAAGTCCAATCCTCGGCCTCCTCCCTTTTCTCGTTCGTATTTTCCGTTGAGTTTCCAACTCTCTCTCTCTCTCTCTCTCTCTCTCTCTCTCTCTCTCTCTCTCTCTCTCTCTCT
>NW_017259222.1:1863164-1877793 GCF_001594045.1 Atta colombica
CTCTCTCTCTCTCTCTCTCTCTCTCTCTCTCTCTCTCTGATTCTCTCCTTTTCCATTGAGATCTATTCTTAAAAACGCAGCGAATCTCGCTGAATTTTTGTCAGCATACGAAAAATTATCCCGAATCGCGTTGACAGGCTTGCGATATTAAAACCATGTACCTACAGCAATACATCTGCATATGTGCGATATTAACGATGGTAAAAGTTTTAGCGTATGTATGAACGAATGTAGTTCTGGGGACGCTATCCATAAACACGAAAAATTCCCTCTTTCCATTTTCCTCGATAAACAAATTTTTTTTCCCGCCCGATCTTGTAACAAAGTATAGTTACAATGTTTCCAACTTTCTCTATAACGGTATCTACAATGTATCAATTGTTTCAAAGGTATAAAAAAAAAAACTCGACCGATGACAAGAAAAATGAAAAGACCAGCACATGCTAAAAATGAAAGAAATTATAACAACTTTATTATTTTTATTATTATATTTGCTATTATCCTATTACAGTTACAAACGTGATCACAAAACAAAATATAGATATTGCTCGTTAAATAATTTTATTATTTCATTCATCGCGCTAAGATATTTGTAAATTCTTTTTAATTTTACTTTCTTAACTTTTTCAGTATTCTATTATAATCTTGGTTATAAGTATAAAACGTCCCTAAACATTGACATTAAAATTAAGCATTTTATATTTAGCGAAAAATAAATTAAAAAGTTTTGATTTTATTGAAAAATAAATAAAAATAAATAAATATAAACACAAATGAAATAAAAAAAATATTTATTTATTTTTATAATAATATTAATATTTTGTTAGCCGTTTTCCTTTGCCTTTTATTACCGCCAGTATTCTTTTAAGAAAATAAATAAAAAATGCTTTATATTTGAGCAAGGGGTTGTATAATCAAATCATTGTACATTACAATGATTTGATTATTTTTTTTGATGTTTTCGATTTCCCGACTTGCAATAATTTTTTGGAGCAAACATCGATTTTTTAGCAACGCTCGAATAACGCATGGAACAAGCTAAATCTACTTAAGATTGATATTCCACGCTGTCAAAGTCAGCGGTAGTGGTTCAATTCCTGAAACTCGTTTCTGGCCACGGGAGAGAAAAGAAATCTCCGCGCTGTCGCGCGGACGTAACGATCCTGTCGCACCTCAAACCGTCAATTTACCTCCGGAGATGCGGTCGTTTTTCACCTTGTTCTCTTGTTACGCGGTTTTCACTGCGGAAAACGCAACGACATCGTCGCAGAAATGTAGTGGCGAGCAGCGTGGCAGAACAGAGGGCATCATCGCCACATTATCGAACCCAATCGCTCCGCTTTATCAACGACACAAACTCGTAACGCCGATGTACCCGCATATCGCTGAAAGATCAGCGCGGTGACGCAATATTTATCCCACCCTCATACCCTCATACTCTCTACGAAGATGTGAAAAAATGAAAGGGCGAAAAAAGAGAGAGAAAGAACACAGTCCCGCACAGTACGGTTTTCTGTTTCCATACCGGTTGCACGCTTCCAAATGTTACACCGTCGAGAAAAAGGCCGAGCTGACCTAGCCTGGTAATTGTTGAGACGTCGCACCGAAGGAAAATCTCGTTACTCTCGGAACTGAAAGCGTGGAAAACATTGAGAGCTTTCTGCTGCTGCAATCTTACTCGGGATAATAATCCAATGTAGGATTATTTATGTATATATTTGAATTCTACCCACGCATTATAATAAATAAACCCGATAAATGTCATTAATGTAATATTATAATTCTTCGATTAAATTTTATCGCTTGCTGTGAGCGTCAACTTAATCCGTTTGATACTGTATGGCAATTTCGAGTTTTATTAATCTTTATTAATTTAACGAAAGATGATACAGACGTGATGAATCGATACGATGCTCTCCAAGAACAATTTTATATTTACTCCGATTTAAATAAATCTTAGAAATGGATATTAATATTGAATAATAGATATTGTACTTCTCCTTTAAATATTTTGAAATTATACGGATAAGAGCAAAAATTCGTGTCTAATTTAATATTAAAATTCAAGCAGTAATTAGTATATAAAATTTAAAGTTTACCGTTTAAAAAGAATTTTAAAGTTTAAAATCCTCTCTACTTTCGAGAGATCACTAATTTTTTCGAATTTCTGAGAGTTTGGTAATTTTTACATATAGAGAACTACAAGCTAAGTAAAATAGAAAATTTAAAAAGCTAAGTAAGCTAAGTAAAATAGAAAAAAATTTTGTCTCACTTTGTGAGCATGTCACGTGTCCAAAAAATATTCAACTAACATAAAAGTTTAGTCCTAAAATCATTTTTTTTTTTAATATTTCTAAAACTTTTTTGTTATATTATTATCCCCTTTATTATATTATTATCCCCTTTGTTATATTATTATCCGGATTAAATAAAAAGAACATTTTTAACTCTAATTATTCATTCAACTCCGTTGAAAGTCGCATCGCATCGCAATTTAAAAAACACAAATTCTTAAAACTGAAAAATTTGCTCTATCGATTAGCATGATTATCAATTTGAGTAAAATATTGCATCCTGAATCTGCATGAAAATTTTTTTTATCGAGCACGAATTGTATTCACCTAATACATGGCAAAAATCTCATTTGTCGTGCTTGTGTATGTAAGTTCTTTCTTATAAAGAATCGAGCACGTTACAGAAAAATAGAAAGAATGATTACTTTGCGAATTCGATTATATCGTCTATCGTGCAATATATTCTGGCATTATGATTATGCAGCAATATCGATGATTCAAACAATCATAAAAGAGACATGCGATTTTACAATATAACAAAATGGTAGCTTGTAGCTTTACTTAAGAGTCGAGGAAAATCACAAATTGCGACTGCTATACAATAACCTGTATCGCAGAATGTACATATATGCCGTTAAATATAGGACAATCTGTGAAATACAATAGAACTGCACCGCTATATAGCTAATGCCTGTTAGCACCGGATGCATATCATTAATAAATATTCTCAAGAAGGGAACAGTGTCAAAGCTGTTATAATATTCGTGACTGATGAAAAGCAGCGCTCTAAAGCGCTGCTTGCATGTAATGCTCTTGGGCACGTATTATAAAATTATTCGGAATAGAGTTCCGATCGGAATTAATTCTATTTTCCCTGGAAAATACAATAGAAATCTAGGGAATAATTAAACGTTTTCGATTGCGGAATTCTGTATATAATTTCAACCATACCTAATATGTTTCCTGTTTAATCATTACTACAACCTCATATTATAACATTAGAAACGAGAAAATATAATAAAATTTCTTGCAAATTATATTTGACTAGAAATATTTTTTAATAAAACAGCATTCGCGTAATCGATAGAATAGTTTTATAAAATATATCGAGAACTATACATCTTCTTAATTCAAAGATTTAATTTCGAGGAGAAATTAAATCATATTTATTTCTTTATATATATTATTAATTTGTTTGTTGTAATTGTAAACATAACTTATTTCATTTTTGGTCATATAATTTATTTCCAGATATATGATTATTTATATAATTTAAATTAATGAAATAAAAGAAAAATTTTCGATATATTTTACAAGTCGGTTCTATTAAATGTAAATATTGTTTTATTGAAACGAATTTCCAGATTAATATATTTTACAAGAATTTTTATTGTGTATTTTCTCACTTCTGACGTTACAATCTGAAATAGAATGGTGAGATAACAGGAGTTTTTATCTTCCCGAAATTTATTTATTCCTCAACAAACATACTATACAATATTTCATTCATAATGAAAATTAACCGTCTGAGAAATATCTAAATTAAAATTTAATCATATCATGTATATGTGACATAAGTATTTTAACTTCTATTAATATATAAGAAACTAAAATTTATAATAATAAATTCGTTGCTTGACACAAAATCGTCTTTTATTTAATAAAGATGTTCGTCTACTTTTCAATTAGAAATTAAAATATCGATATTCTTTTAAAAAAACTTATATAAATTATTTCAAATTAGTCAAAATTATTTAATAGACACTGAAAATATATTAGATTTTAAATTTACCTCTATAAATATAATATTTTAGTTATTTAATAGTATAATTAGTTATATAATAATATTTTAGTTTCGATCGATTTTTTGTGTCACTTTAAATTAGAAAACCTCTAGTCAGAATCTGAACACAGAAACAAATAAGTATGGCGGCAATATTTCATTCTTTATTGCAAAGTATATAGAAAAGTGCTCATGATGCATACAACACGTGAACATTCAAACCGAATGCAGCCATAAAGTACAACAAACTATTATTCGTAAAAATATATTTTACCTATAACAAAATACCTCGTTGCTAAACAAGATATAATGATAAAAATTTTTATTATTTTACAAGAAAAATGATAGTTGTGTGTCCAATTGTAATGTTTGGCCGTGTTTGTTTAATTCAAGATTATTCTATCAGGAAAAAGTTGAGAGTGATCACAATCCGGCTAATGGATCTTTACTTCAAATAATTACGTATTTCGAATTGTCTTTAGAATATTTCCACAATATTACGAAATAAGAAATATCAACCAATCGACTTGATTTACAAATAATTTGATCACTGCTCGATTAATCGTGAAGAAGTAGAATTCAAATGAACCAGTTTAGAATACGAATACAATATCTAAACAAGGCCTAAATATTTCACGGTAGGTTCAGAGACCAATCTTGTCGTCGGGACAGTTCATGCAAAGACAGATACCCGTGCGCACATGCATACGGTTATCTTACGTGACCCTGCCTCGTACCTCGGTCCTTCCTCGAATGTGCGAGAGCCCGATTTCCCCGGAGAATACAGAAACCAATTTCTAGGCTGCCTATTGCATGTGTCGGCTAGGTGTACGCCAGGTAGGAAGGAAGGCAGGCTTGGAGATGCGCGGGTGTTGCGTCCCAAAAGGTAGTTGAAGACGGGCCAATAATACTCGATTCAGATGTTCGCGCGTTTCGATGTGTACATGTATGCAAGCCGCCGAGCCCAGGCCGATCGGTTCGGCAGATGTTCCTCAGCGATCGCGCAGACTGGAATTTGAATGAACAGAACCGGGTAGAAGAGAAAATTCGGAAATTGTATTAAGGCCACGCCACAATGTATTACCGTCAGAGAACTGCTTTAAAGTAGAAGCGGATTTATAGGTATTACATGCTGTATATACGCGGTAGGAAAAATTCAGTGTGAATAAAAAAAGTGCCATTGAATTTTAACAGAAAGATACGAGATGAGTTGTCTAATTTTATGACTTTGAAGAAAAAAAGATAAGGGGAGAGAGGGAGAGAAAGATTTGAATAAATTTCACTGCGAATAAGACCTGTTAAATATTAATTGGATAAATGTGCAAATAGTAAATACTATGCTTATATTATGTACAATATCAATGTGAAATATTAATGAATTGCAAAGCGTATCGTTAATTGAACCAAATAATATCATTATTATTATTAATATGTTTCCAAACAATAAAGCTATTTATGACGAAATAAGATGGATGCGTAAATAATTCTCATAATTTTTTATTAAAAAAAAGAATTATATCTATGCCGATATATAAGTAGTTTAATATAAGAAAAAGAAATAAAGAAGTGTAGCGTTGCTCTATCAATAGCCGAAGAAGTCTAAAAGTTTCAAACCATTTATGAGAAGCTCTGAAAGTATATGACTAGTTATGAAACGAACAGTGGTATTGATATATAAATATATAGAAATGTCGCAGCGACATGATTTACAGCGAAATGCCGTACTAATGCGAAACAGAAAATAATCGCCTCACGGATTGTAGAAGAAAATATTAAAAAGAAGAGCTTGAAAATATCAAGTATTTTCTGTATCAACATTCGTTCAATTTAAAAATCTGTACTGAATATCATAATAAATTACGTGATAATTCATGTTCAAATTCTATAAAAAAGAATGATAATTAATCTTTTTTAGCACAAAATTTATTTTAAATATAAGATATCTGTACATAATACAGAGAATGAAATTTATAATTTTTTCTTCGATTGAATACAAATAAATTAACTTCTAAACTTCTAACGTTTAAGATAGCATAAGTATGCAATCATTGGAACACTTAAGTAGAAAATATACAGAATATAAAACATTTTGTACTTTGTTAAAATCAGTTCAGATTAAAATTTCTTGAATTTATAATATATATGTACATATCTGATTATTAATTTAACTTAACTGATTTTATTATATTAATATTTTATAAACTGATTTAATATTTCTCGGTATTAAAATAACATAATTTATAAATAAGTGAATAAATAACATAAAAATAATATAGTTCCCAAAAAATTTAAGTTCTAAGACAAGTAAATAAATGAAAGATGAATTTAATTACATAAACATTAATTTTGTTGGAAGAAATATCCAAAATTCTCCATAATTTATTGATTTTCAAATTGTGTCAAAATATTACATTTGTGTTAATTTTTACTTATCATGTTTCTTTCCAACATATTGTGTTTAAAACTAAAATTTGGATCATTTCGACATGTAAAGTATATTAAATTTGACATATGAATTCCGCAACTCTGTATTTATTACTAATAAATAAATAATTTTCTCCGTATAATATATACATATACTCTATATAATAAATTGTATAATAAAATTAAAACGTATTAAGCAAATAAAACAAAATCTCCTTTTCTGTTATTTTCCGTGTGCCTAAAAACTTATTTCAACTTTAAAAGAATCCAAATTATGTAGTAAATGAAAGAAATTTCTGTAAGAATGCAATTTGCACTTACGATTCTAGTGCATAAATCGATATACACTAAAGCAATTGCGAATCATGCACCATCAACAATTGTTCGTGCAACAATTGTTCGCCACTAATCAATAGCGATGCAAACGTATAGACGGCAGTGTCAGGCCGGCTCGCGAGGCTTTCAGTCTCGCAACATTATTCCAACGATCTAATGGGAAATTTCGATTATTATGCGCATGCAGCCTAGTTGGAAACCTCGAAATATTTACAGAGTGAGTATACGGACTGGAGCATTCTGATTGCATCGTAAATATCTTCTTCGATTCTCTTAAAATTCCTTTTCCAAATTATAAAATCCCGATAAACTATTCATATATATGCAACTTCATCAATTACATAAAAAATAATCTTTTATTTTAATATTTGTCTATCTAGCCGGAAGGTATCACAATGAGACCAGGACTTCCCGGACAAAAGGGTGAGCCAGGCATTTCAGGAAATCCCGGTCCTAAAGGCGAAGCTGGAATACCCGGATCCAAAGGCATCAAAGGCGAACCTGGACACAAAGGTATTAAGGGCGACCATGGAAAAGATGGTCCCAGAGGAATTCAGGGTTTCAAAGGTGAACCTGGTGCACCCGGTGCACCTGGATTACCTGGCGCACCTGGAGAAAATGGGCGACCGGCAGAAAAAGGTGATAAGGGCGATACAGGACCTGAAGGAAAACTGGGACCTCCAGGACCACCCGGTCCACCCGGTGTGAGCGGTTCCGGTGGTATAAATGTGGGAGATCTAGGTGAGCAAATTTTTCTTTAAACATAGCAATGACGAATTTTGTCCAATATTTATTCATTTAATCACTTATTTGATTTTCTTTTTTTACGTAATCTTACCTTTTATATAACAAAGTTAACTAAATTTTTTTTATTAACCTAAATTTTTATTAACCTAAATTTTTTTTATTAATGTTTTATTAGTCTTCAACGTAATAAAATAAATTTGATATTAATAAAACATTAAGCAAAATAAAATTAAATAAATGATATTATACAATTGTAATCAAAATTGAATCGATGAAACTAAATCTAATTAAGAGAAATAAAATTAAGAGAAATAAATGATATTATAATTGCGTCACATGAAAACGTAATACTACATTTATTACTTATGTCTCTGTACTGTTTTATTAATAATTTTTAGTAAAAATGGAGATACACATATTACATAAATTTGTAAAAAACTAAAAGGTAAAAGGTAAATTTGATATCTCTCGATTTTCTAGGATATTTTTTACATCAGATATGATTTTACTGGTTAAAGATTTTGGATTATTAATGTTTTTTTTAGATGAAGAAGTGCAATATCTATTGCGTTAAAACGAGGATAACAAAATTAATATTTGAAATGTTATTTAATCAAGGATTTGGCTCAAAAGGGGACAAGGGCGATAGTGGAGCGCGCGGATACAAGGGTGATAAGGGCACAAAGGGTGAGAAAGGCAATAAGGGTGACGCCGGGCCAGCTGGTATTCCTGGAATAAACGGTATTCAAGGACCTCAAGGAGATAAAGGCGAACCGGGTAAAGACGGAGTATCAGGATTACCTGGCATACCTGGCGCTAAAGGCGAAAGAGGTGAGAGAGGTCCTCCTGGAGCCACTACCGTCGCCAATTCCGGAGACTATATCACCATCAAGGGTGAGAAAGGCGCCGAAGGAAAACGGGGTAGAAGAGGACGACCTGGACCGCCTGGTCCCGTGGGTCCTCCCGGAAAGCCAGGAAATACGGGAGAAATCGGTCTACCAGGATGGATGGTACGTTTTGTATTTTAATTTGTGATCTCACTTTACGTTATAATACTAATCAAATAATTAACTAAATTAATAGATGTGAATAGAATAACAGTAACAATGCTAAATATTAGGTGTGGGAAAAAGTTCGTGGCATTTCTCCCGTTAGATGTAACGGGAAAAACGCCACGAACTTTTTCCCACGTCTAATAATATATAATGAAATAATAATAATAATAATAATAATAATAATAATAATAATAATCATATTGTTGATAGTATTTAATATTATTTACAGAGAATATAATTAGTACATAATTATTAATACAATCTTAATATTCAGTATTAACAACATCAGATAAATAGCGTTATTTGGAAATATCTCGCTTCTAAGCAATTTTTATCTTTTTCACAATGCCAACCGAAGAACTCGATGAAGGTAAGCTTTTAATCAAACTTTAATCACGAAACAACATAAATTTTGCACAAGCGCTAAATACAGCCTTTTTTTTATTTCTGGAGTGAATATAATTACAAACCTTCTTGTAAAGTTAAGGGCAAATTTAGTAGTCGCAGTTACGAATATTTATTAAACGACAAAGAATATTTATTAAACGTTTAAACGCATATCAAAATTATATCACTACGTGTCACAGCAACCAAATCCCTTGCGCTAATTAAAATGCAAACGAACGATTCATCTGTCACTGTCTTCCGCAGGGTCGTCCTGGGACTCCTGGAATTCCGGGAAGTATCGGACCAATGGGACCCAAGGGAGAAAAAGGGGAACCTGGCGCACCGAGTCCTTACGGTGTTTCTGTCGGTGTAAGTATAACTTCTAGTTTCTTGTCGTGGTATCGTCTATGTAAACTTCTCTCGCGCGCTCCAAACTTTACATATAAATCCAAGCGCCTATCAAAAGGCGAAAATAGAGAAGTCAAGTCGAGCTTCCTCTCAAAGTGGAATCTCATGTGAGTGAGATGTGAGTAACCTCGTCAGTCGATCGTCCGCGAACAGGGAGAGCAAGAAAGGGATGCCTTTCAAAGGGAGAAGAAAGGGATGAGAGTGGAAAAGGAGCGGAAATAAAAATAATGGTTTTCACCTCGCGCAGTTTCGGTCTGGCAGATTAAAGTGGCGGGCATATATATCTTTGTGAATAGGACGATGCGGAAGTCTTTGAACAACGGGCGGCGCAACGCGAGTGATGGAAATTAATGCAAGAGTGCGCCTGGCATGCTCCCTTTTTTTTCGCGTCTTCGTCGCTGGATTTATTCGTTGCGCCGAACAGAAATTTTCTCCGCCGCGGTGAACAGAGTTTCGTGAGCTGTCATGGCTGACAACTGACAAATAACGCGTGCTGATACATGCGATAGCGCTTCGCTTTTCTGCCTATGTATAACGTATTCACAACCAAACATTGCAGATGAATAACAATCCTTTTAAATATTACAACATCAAGTTACAAAATATGTAAAGTAGACTAGCAATTATGTATGAGAAAACTGTATGAGAAAACAAACTTACGTATTGCGAAAACCTACAATTTATGTGGATATATACAAGAATAAAATATTTTATAAGATAAAATTAATCTTTGTCCGATAAATTTGAAACTAATTTTTCCTTGATTAAAATTTTTAGAAATACTTTATCATAAAATTAAGAATTTTTCATGGATTAAAATTTAAAAATGTATTTACACTTATTTCTTTTAATACAAAAATTATGAAAAAATTACAGATTTTTCTATATTGTATTTGAAAGTAATACACAAAGTTTGATAGCGATTTAGAACTTGGATAAAAAATTATTTCAATAAGAAATAAACATATTATAAAAATAATTATGATAAAATGAAAAAGTTTTATTTAAACTATAAAATTTTATTGTTAAATATATATATAAATATTAAGCTTATTGAATTATTTCATATATCTATATATAACATTCATTTATACGGAAATTCCAATTACTTTTTGCAGAAACAATATATATATCCTTAAGAATGTAAAACGTAACTTTGTTTTCTAATTAATTTTTATTTTATTTTGATTGTCCTCCTATTGATTGGATTCCTGTTGAGACCTGAAGAAATTCGACAAGAAAATCGTTGAACAATTTCTAAAATCTTTTTTGATACCTTTGGGACATCCTATCAGAATTTCTTACGGCTATCAGCCAAGAGATCGTAAAGATCTAGTGAATGCAATAAAAAGAAATCTCTTCGACGGAAATTCCATAAAAATACAAAGTACATAGATAAAAATCGCTCAAGATATCCATCATTTTTTTCTAAGGGCATGATACAACATTGATAACGACAAGGATAGATTATTCCTCGAGAAAGAGCGATTACAGTCAAGAGCAACAGGAAATTCCGATATCGCCTTCCCACGATCGAAAGGATGCCTCTCGCGCCTAGCACGTAAATCGTCTTCGCTGTACATTCGTGAAAAAGAACGCAACGAAGAGACGTCGACAGAAAGCCGACGTGATGCGCCTAAGCGATCATTGCATCTCATTCCTCAACGTTTCCGATAAATCAACTGCTCCTACATGTTCTTAGCAATACTTGACTACTTATTGACTCTCTACAAATCTATCTACCTGTCTACCGAAGCGATGCGATGCAGCGAAAAAAGGGAATTGATAATCATAGTTTTATATGGACGAGCTTCTGCGAAAATATTGTAACGATCTATTCGTACATTAAATATGATTTTTAAAATATATTTTTAGATCAAAGGCGACAAAGGAGACGACGGTTTTCCTGGAATTCCTGGACAGCCGGGAAGAGAGGGCCAAAAAGGATCTCCAGGACCTCCCGGACCTCCTGGAATACCATCTAAAGGAAATTATCATCCAGTTCCAGGACCTCCGGGTCCTCCCGGACCTCCTGGTCCGCCCGGCTTGTCTTTAATCGGACAGAAAGGAGAACCCGGGATCGGTAGAAGTCACGTTTTCGGAGAAAGAGATTATTATCCCCCTAGGCAAGGTAAAGACATTAAGATATTACAAAGTCGACAGTTATTACAGTTTGATAGTACTTGAGTGACAGAGCATTTCGATAACAAAATTAAAAATATGTGAACCTCAGCTGTTGTTAGTGCATAAATTATTCATAAGACGATAAGATATAATTTGCGAACAGTTGGAATGTACTTATCAAATAAAGTTAACTGCAGACATTTCGACTCTGAATTTGTACAATGCGATAATTGGTGAGGTCGAGTACAAACTTTGTAGACTGCAAGTTAACTTCATTTGATAAGTACATTACAATTGTTTGTGAACTGTATCTTATCGCCTTATAAATATATCTAATTTATGCACTAACAACCGTAGAAATTCACACAGGCATTTTACTTGAACGAGATTTATTGTTGGAGCCATAAACATTATTAATTTAATTTATTTTAATTTAAAATACGAATTATAAATTATTATATTAAGAATAAATTACATTTAATTTTAATTGAATTTGATTTTATTCAATATCATACATTAATTGAACATTTAATAATATAAATAATATAAATTAACAATTAGTCAATTAGTTTAATTAATAATAATTTTTTATTAAACTATTCAAAGTGCTTTAACAAATCCCCATTTTATCGAGCATGCTCTTTATATTTATTAAATAACAAAATTAAATTTCACACTCGCACACCCGTAAGGAGCCAGAAGTAGTCTAGACGAATTGAAAGCTCTACGTGAACTCAAGCAACTGAAAGAACTGAAAGAGCAATTAGGTAAAATTTATTATCTAGTATGATATTAAAACGAATATGTACCAGAATCGTTATTCCTTCGAATGCTTTATAAAATATTTTTCATTAACTGCATATTAACATCGATATTCTTACATTTTTAAATCTTGAAAAATTATTTTCAAGGTGTTGTTACTACTGCTACAAGGGGACCTTTAGAAAGTACAACGAAAATTGTGCCAGGAGCTGTTACGTTCCAAAACACAGAAGCCATGACAAAAGTAAAATTCTTTATAATTGACAATAACTTCTTCATGTGTGTGTAAATTTAATTTTAATACTCTTGTTTTACATTTACAGATGTCTAGTGTTAGTCCAGTTGGAACCCTGGCTTACATTATAGACGAACAAGCTTTACTAGTCAGAGTTAATAATGGATGGCAATACATTGCAGTCAGTATTAAAGAACTGCATCTCTTATAAGTTCATAGAATACTATAATTGTATTAAAACCAAACTTCTTTTAATCTTCCTCCTCAGCTCGGGTCACTTTTGCCTATCACAACGCCAGCACCACCAACGACATCACCACCACCAGCAAATCCTCCTTTTGAAGCATCCAACTTAATTAACCAGATACCCGTGAAAGCCGACGGAACAGGGGTAAGTTGACGACTTAAACTTATTTCACGATATACACTTTGTAAAAATTAAACGTATTAATACCAAATTTGCAATTTTTTCCATGCAATGCAGTGGTACCCGCGGATGGTGAGAATTGTAAAAATATATTTGATTGTGACTTTTTTAGTTCATTTGCAATACATTTCACTTTTTTTTTAATTGGTGTGCACAAATAAAAAAATATAATGTTTTAATTAAATTTTTTGTAAATTTATCTTTAATTAAAAATATAAAAATGTGCACGCTATTATTATGATTGGAAATATTTATTCATGCGAATTATGTTTTTTAGTTGAGGATGGCTGCGTTAAATGAACCGTTCACCGGAGATATGCACGGTATACGAGGAGCAGACTACGCTTGTTATCGACAAGCAAGGCGAGCAGGCTTAAGAGGTACCTTCCGCGCTTTTCTCAGTTCTCGAGTTCAAAATGTCGATAGCATTGTCAGATTAGGAGACCGAGATCTTCCCATAGTTAACATAAAGGTAATTAGGAATAATATCCATTACCATGATGATCATTGCTAAAAATCGAATATTTTTGACTAATAATCCGGCGAAATGTAGGGCGACGTGCTATTCAACTCTTGGAAAGAAATGTTCAATGGAAATGGGGCGTACTTCTCTCAGAATCCCAGAATCTACAGCTTCAATGGAAAGAACATCCTTACTGACTTTGCATGGTGAGTATAGAAAAAGTATACACATATTAAATATAAAAGAAAATATATTGATTTTACTGCATAAAAGAAAAAAAAAATATATATATATATATAAAACCCTCAAATATATAAATTGTAACGTAAACTGTATATTGATCCATTAATTTTGAAATGATCAACTAAAATTCGCGAACAATATTACTTATTATTAATCACTACTCATTAATTAAAAAATGTATGTATAATATGTATAATATGTTACACACACTTATATGCAATGTTACACACACTTATATGCAAATTCAATCAATGAATGATTTTATTATATTGGTCAAGGAATCTTTATAAATAAGGATCTAGTACATAAGTACTTATAAGATATTCTGTTTGAAAGAATCTTATTAACTAATAAAATAAAATAAATAAATTGAAAATCAGATTAACAAAAATTATATGTAAAATTATGTATTGGTCGAAAACTTTGGCAGTCTATATATTTGGCACTGTATATAATGTTATATGATATGTTTCTTTATTATTTCCTTCATATCATGAAATTAAAATTGTTCTAATTACAGGCCCGAGAAAGTTGCGTGGCACGGTTCTCACAAACTCGGCGACCGAGCCATGGACACTTATTGCGATGCCTGGCACTCTAGCAGCTCGGATCGTTATGGATTAGGCTCGCCGTTGACCGGCGGTCGACTGTTAGAACAAGTACGATACTCGTGCGACAATAAATTCGCGCTGCTCTGCATCGAGGTGACGAGCGAGCTAGTGAGGAGACGACGGAATGCCGACAATCGGCTAGATGACGACGTCGAGATGTCGGAGAATGATTATATGGAGTACTTGGAGGAGTTCATGCAATACTGAATACTCGCACCTTCGACCATCCTTTCGCAACGCGAAAATCGAATCGTTATGTAAATAGAATGCAGATGTGCGCGTGCTGCGTTTCTTCGCGCGACATATATAATATATATATATATATATATA
>NW_017259222.1:1877893-1884477 GCF_001594045.1 Atta colombica
CATATCGTGAAGTCATGCGAACCATCGCGAACAGCGTCACGTTTCATCTTTCGCGTTCCCGAGATCTCGAAACTGTCTTCGATTCCAAAGGTATAATTATTGTACTTTCGCCACGAGCCACCTAGCCATCCGCTTCAGTCGCATCTGAGTTCTCTCTTCTCTCGATCTTTCTTAAAGATAAAAAAGAAGACTGATCGTCTAAATACTCGTCAGTGTTTCGTCGGAATGCATATTCGCACCGAGTATTTTCCCTTTTATCAGTCGCTTGCAAAAGTTTCGAGCGAGCGTTCGAGATCTTTCAAGAAAGTTCTACCGCGGTTCGTTAAACGTTTCCCCTCATCACGATAAACGTCCAAAAATACTTGTGGATCGCCAAATGAGCGACGCGAACGCAGACAACGTGTGCAAGTCTCGCTCAAGCCCGTGTTTATAGCGCACTTTAAATGCTAAAAGCGGTTGCCTAGTTTTATCTTTTCTTCTCAACAAGTATTATATATTAGACGATGTCTACTCAGCCTACTCTTGAATTATTCAAAAGCCAGAAGATGCAGGCAAACAATTTTTGTAACTAAATCCCTATATCAAAAGCATCATCGCAAAAATTGAAGACCTGAATATGAAATCGTAGCAATTTTAAAATAAAAATTTTCAGAAAACAGAAAAATCTAAGATTTAATCATTTTTCTATTTTTTAATGTTCACCTTTAATTTTTTCGTTTTTAATTTATATTGAAAAATTCACACATTTTTCAAGATATATCATATCGCTCTCTTACTTCAAAAGTGAGTTTCATAATTCAAAAAATTAAATTTTCCAGAAAAGAGAAAGAACTATTTTCCAAATCCAAATTTTGAAAATCGACAAAAAATAATATCGGCAAAAAATATTTTTAATGACATGATTAAATATCATTACCATTTTAATAATTAAAAATCACCTTTTTTAAATTGTAACAATTTTGACGATTTTTTTCTATTATCTATTTCAAGTTGTGAAGATCTGAACCATTTTTTAAATAAAATTAATTTGACAATTTAATTTATTTTATTTCATTTAATAATAAGTTAATAAGTATTATTTCATTAAATAAATATTAATATTAAATATATATATTTAATATATATTATGTTAAATACATATATTTAATATATATTAATATTAAATTATTATATTTAACTTAGTTTAATTTATTTATTTTAACAATTTTTTAATGACGATTAGATGAATGATAGAATAATATTTACTTTATTCATTCAATAACTCGAAAATCGCGTTTATTAAGTCGTATCATTTTTGAAATAAAGGAGTGATAGACATTGTTCCAACTACTTGAAAAATGAATATTACTTGAAAAAAATTGTAATAAATAAGCATAGAGCGTAGACCATAATTTATATTTCAGATATGTATTTATAGATTTCTCCATATAAAAGAAAATTTATATCTTTGTATTACATTCTTTTATGAATCAAAGAATCTTAATTTTTCATTCTTCTGGATTTAACGTCGTTTTAAATTCAGATCTCAAACTTTTCTTGTTTCTAATAATCTAATATAAAATAGCAGGCGTATTTATATGAACTTTCAAGCGGTTGAAATCGAAATAGTTACGACACTGCAAATATCGAAATAATGTAAGTGCGCTGGGAATGCGGGCTGTATCATTTAGGGGAGTAAATAACACTGCCCTAACACTGCCCTAAATAAACCTACATGAAGTTCGTATCCGCGATCAAATTGCATTTACATTTTAGCTGATACATATTGAGTGTGTATGTTAGATGTAAGAGGCACAGCGATTAAGAAGTTTTCAGACGAGTCGCTTGGCTCACTGTCGAAACTGTCGTTTATGCTCCGTGTATCTTGCGAGTCACTAAGGAAGAACTTACTTTGAGTCATACATTAATCGCGCCTTAAGAATAATCAGTTGTTTTAAATTTGAGGAATTATCTTTGAAGAATTGTTATTGAGTTTTTCACAAAAATTCTCAAAAATTTAAAGAAACTAGAAATTAATTATTAAGAAAAGACTAAAAAATAAAGCTTATATCTTTAATTATATTAAATTCCTTGCTGTACTTATTTATTTCTTTTTAATTTAATTTATTTTTAATTAACAGCTTCAATATTATTGTGTTTAAAGCACAGCATTGTATTTTTAAATTCTACACTTGACTTCTGTATTTACAACATGATTAATTTAAGACATAATGTCATCAAGTCTAAATGCACACATGTGAATAAGTAACGTTTACCAAAGTTTTTCAACAAATATTATAATACTTTTGCATACATATCTCTGGTATTCACTTATAATTTTTTTCTCTGCTCCATAAGATTTATGTTTCTGATCCTTGAATTACACCGAGCATAAATCAGATCTAAGTCAATGTCTATAACTCGAAGATATACCGTTAATATTAACATAATTTATTACATTTATGTAGAGATTGATCGTGAGACCAATAGATATGTATATTTAGGTTGTCAGCAAGCTTGTTGGTGAATATTTCTTAGGTACATAAACTTTTTTAAGTATTGTCAATAGTAATTCGTGATGTATTCAATGTACAATCGATTGTCCTTCGATATAGTTTGCACCGAAAACGTTTTATTTCCAAATTTTATATTATTTGTACACTTTATTATTGTCTTTCTAAATAAAAATGAAAAGGAGTTTCTCGAGTCATGTCTCCTTTCTTTTGCTTCTATTATACATATAAAAACAGTGCACATAAATTATAGATATGTACATCTTTTAATTATATACAATAGTACATAATATTAAATTATTAGGTTTTTAAATCAAAATAGAAATAAGAAAATTTTAATAATCATCAATAAGAAATTGAATATATTTTATTACATGAAATTGATAGAAATTATTATTTTCATTATTTCTATCTTCTATTTAATTTAATTCTAAATTAACTATTAATAAACATTAGCTAATTAATGTTCATCGATTCGATTGCTACAGACAAAACTTAGTTTTTTATTAATATTTTTACAATTTTATTTTATATAAAGATTTATATAAGTATTTTTTCAATTTTTGTTCTATATATTAATAAGCAGAATGAAGTATTAATCAAATGTTAATATAGAAAAAAATAATAATTTTTATAATTTATTTTATTTAAAAATTATATTTCTCAATTAATCAATTAACTCAATTATCTCATTAACTTTAAAATATTTTTCATTATACACATAAATACACATGTTAGGTATCTCATAAGATTTGTTCGTGCCGCACTCCACATGGTTCAATATGTTCCTATTCACTCTAACAAACGCGTTTGAGTAGAAGCTACAGTTAGAGGAAGTAGGACCATGTTGGAGCATGCGAGACGCGAACCTCTAAAAAGAAGACTTCTTACCTTGAATCCTTATTATAGACCATGGAAGGCTGCCAATGTCCTATCCCATCTCCGAACAGATTATAACAAATTTTCCATTAATTATAAGCAGAATGCACATAATGGTATATGGGATTGTCATGTCTGAATCATAAAAAAAAAAAAAGAGTAAGTACCCTTTTCAAAAAATGATTCGAGAAGGAAAAAGGAGTGTATAATTTTTTTTATGCGTTAAATGTAGGTATAAATAATTAATAAAATAAAATTAATAAAATAAAATTTGCTAACAATTCTTATTTATAATGCTATTAGAAATATAAAATTTGAATTAATAAAATTAATAAATTAAGTAGAATTAAGTTTTACAATCACAAAAAGAATTAATACACGAATCTCTAAATTCTTTTAGCGTAGATGTCTCACTCTAAAAAGTGAAAATTGAGTCAGTCTTGAAAAAAAAGTGATTCAATTTTCAATCATTAAGGCTACATATTATGCGTCGTCTATAATATGCGGAGTAAGTTTGGTGTAAAAAATAAAATAAGAAATTAATCAATCATAATTATTTGATTATTCTTTTCACTTCGACTATGATTGGTCAATTTCATCATCTTACTTACAACAACAGTACAATTATAGAAGTGCATCCCTTTGCAGGAGAGGAGAAAGGGTGAGAGTCGCTTCGTGTGGAAAGTCGAAATCTATGTAGAATACAATTATAGACCTCATTTTGCCTCTGTGACAATTTCCTAACCTCAATAGTCGTCATTTTAATATCTCGGCACTTTTTTCTATCAGATTCTTTCGTTTCAAAAACGTGTCAAAGCCTAATTTTATTGATTTTTAAGTTGCGGCATCTATTCTGTATAAATAATTACCCTTATATTGAATAGTTTATTCCGCATATTAATTATATAGACGACGCAAGCTTATACAAATGTATACTCCAAAATGTCCTGTGCGAGGAAAATTTTACTCAAAATATATAGTATACGTAATGTATATTGAGTAAAATTTTTTGGAGTTTTGGATGTATGTAAATTTAACTGTAAAAGTACGGGGCCCGCACAATAAAAGGAACAGGGAACAAGAATTTCAACCTATTAGAATTCAACTTATCAGAAACTATATATTCCACATTAATGCATGATTTCTGATAGATTGAAATTTTTCTTTCTCTGTTCTCTGTTCCTTTTATTGTGCGGAGTCCCTAAGACGGAACTACTGTTCCGAGTAAAATTTTGCCTATTTCCACCGACGTAGATTAATTTTAATCTCGGTTTAACTTACTCTTCGTCTTTTTCTAATTCTAAAGATAAGAATCGAGATTAAAATTAATTTACGTTGATAGAAATAAGCATAAAAGAATATGGCCAATAATCTTAAAACGACGAACCAAATTACGGACACACCATTTTAATGGAAGAAAGATTTGCTAATTTTCGATTCTTTCGAAAAAACATCGAGTCGTTCTTGCGTATCTTACGGCATTAGAATCTATACTTATATACGCGAACTAATTTGAACTTACGACGCGTTGCATCGGCAGTCAATTATGATCGACGAAAGAAGATTATGAATGATCGATTGCAATAACTAACACTCCAGTGATCCTCTGTCATCTCGAGCAACGTTCGCGATTAAAATACACACTCTAAACGCATCTTATATGAGCAAAATTCGCAGTTAATCATAGAACAACGCGCCATCGCATCCAAACCATTGCACTATCGAAAGTGTCATGGCAGCCGAGTTTGGGCGCGCAAACGCCGCAACTTTCAATTGTTTCGCGCGCTATCAAGATCAGGGCTACCACAAGCAGAAATGCAAATTGTGCACTGCACAGTGGCGCGTTAACAAGGTGACTAAATTAAATTTTAAAAATCAATAATGATTTCTATAATCATTGCATATGTTCGCTTTTGTTAGATTCAAATCTTTCCGAAATGTGTTCTGTACATCGAATACAAAGACATTTATATTCGAAATCTGAATCGAATAGTTGTTTATTTCTTGACTCAAATCTTTCCATACAGTGCAATATCACCAATGAGATACTATTAAATTGGATTTTTTTCGGCGGTAAAAAAGGGTCCCAAAAACCTAGAGATAATTGAAGAACGCTGACATTATCGACAATTGATACAAATTTATTATTATTAACATAAATATTTGGCTCATACATTATTAAATTCATGATTTTTTTATTACATAAATGTTCCATAAATAAATATGCATACTTGTAAAGTTATAATACTCTATATATTGCAGAAAAATTACAATATTTTCTCTATGATTATCATCTCTGTTGATAATCAAACTTTGACAATAATACTAAAATTACAATTTTAAAGAAAAATCGAGTATTATTGAGTTGAATATAAATGCATAATTACGTACTCTACTAAACTAATAAATCATCTAAAATTAGTACAATATTATCAGTTTTTAACTCTTAATCACTTTAATATTCATAAAGACACAAACTCCTATAAGGATATTTTTAATAGTCAGTGACCATATTAGCCATTATTTTAGTCAGAATTTCGATCATATTTTTATTAAAGCGAAAATGTGAAAAGTGAAAAATTGTTCTTATGTATATATATATTAACTTCAATAATGAAAATTTGCGCTTCCACCTAGAGAAAAAAGTTACAATATTCTGGTACAAAAATGAAAAATTGCGCCTTTCTTAAAAATATTTAAAACATTATTTAGGAATAGCTTATTTACAAAATTGTAGATAAAAATATTAAGAAAAGCAGCAAAATCTCTTTTGCACAAAGGCGCCTTATCAGCCGAAGTCCTAATCTAATTGAAAAATGAATAATTAAAATTCACGACGAGAATGAAATATTTTCTGTTTTATTAAGTCACAACAAATAACAATATTTTGTTTAACATTTTTATAAGATTATGAGATTTTACATACAAAGGATAAAAAAGATGTAAGGAAGGATAAAATAGATTTTCGATTCAAATTTTAACGTGCGTTATGTTATTGCAATATATAATTAGATAGACAACTATCATGATGAAAGAATAGTTCAATACTACATATAAAGCATTATAATGTTGATATGTATGCATATTTCTTTTATTTTTATATTTATAGCCCATGAATTTTTATAAATATAAATATCATTCGTCTTATTCCTTTTTTTCGGTTGTATCTCTCTCTCTCTCTCTCTCTCTCTCTCTCTCTCTCTCTCTCTCTCT
>NW_017259222.1:1884577-1930512 GCF_001594045.1 Atta colombica
GCGCGATTTTTCTATTTCCAGAAAAATTATTTATATAGCAATTAAATTGTGTGATATGCAACTATAAACAAAAAACTAGTAATGAAAAATAACATTTGTGTTTTATATCTTAACATAATGTTTTCTTAATCTAAATTAAGTTAAAATTCAAATTAACCAAAATAACTGATTTATTTCATTTAAAATGCATGTATATAATGAATAGATTAAAAATTTTATTACAAATGTTACAATATAGTACAATTTTATATATACTTACGATTGGTACAATTATTATTTTTATTCAAATTAAAGAATATATTTAAGAATATTATTTAAGATCTTAGAACGGCTAATGCTTCTGTATATTTTAAACCTTCTAAAATATAAATTAAATTTTCAACTGATGCATCTTCATCCTCTTCCGCCCATATCTCAAGCATAGTTTTACATTGTTCGTATGGCGTTGTTTTGCTTTGGAAAAAAGCAATCTAAAACACATATAATGTATTAAAATTCTATAATTATGAATAGTAGTGGTATTATATTAAGTTTGATGTATTTATATACCTCATCATTTGTATAACCAAATTTTATCGCTAATTTTTTCCAATCATTTTTTAAACTTTCCGATAATTTTGCCACCATTTCCGGTGTGACTTTGTTCAATTTTCTGGCTTTTACATCAGCGCTTTCAGCATCAACCTGCTCACTTTCCTGTTTCAAGACGTCTTCGTTGAATTCTTGATCAGTAGATTCTGATGGCGGTGTCTCCTCAGTTTCCAATTTCGTATCAGACTGTGTCTGCTATGGAACGTAGTAAAAAATTAAGAAACATTAAGATTAAATATATTCATAGGAAGATAACTCACTGGACGATCTTTAGCAATCTTCTTAATCATCGTCTCAAGATATTCAGGCAATTTATTTATAGGATAATTTCCATGAACAAAGAAATGCGGACTTCGTCTCGCTAACAGTCTTAACGCTCTCCAACCAAAATTACCATCGTTCACCTTCCTGTAAATATAAAATTATTTTATTAATGTTATTTTATTAATGTTAATAATCACAATGAGAGGTGAGGCGTGTTTTTATGATTGACTCTTAATCAATGGATCTTGGATTTAATCCCGACCCGTCTCAAATATTGGCTCAGAAAGAGATTGATTGGAAAGTTAAAGATTATTATTAAAAGAAGAATATTAGATAAATTGTAATCAATTTTGAAAACAATAAACCGATACATTATCACAACAAAAATAAATATGCTATAAACGATAACACTTACTTGTATTTATCATCGACCATTGCAGCAGGATCCAATTCCATTATGGCATCTTCAAAATACGTTTCTAAAGATGGCAGAAAATCTCTATCCTTAGATTTGCATGCCTCGAGATTGTTCGGACATAAATTCCATAATTTAGTAAGTTCTGGACTGTTGAAAAATAATATAAATATAATTATTCAGTTTTCTATATAAATGTTAATTCACTTCTTCATTTTTCAAAGCTATTTACTTTCCCATGTGATATTTGCCAACCGTTTGTGCATCTCTAATTACATCACCAATACGTCGTTTCGGTCTTCTTGATTTCCGTGGCTCTTCATCATTGACATCTGATGCTGGTCGTTTGAATGGTGGACATCCTTCATTCTTCCATGTATTCCAATGCTCTTCACGTTTCAAGATGTTCTTCACAGTTTCCGCAAATGTGGGGCCGTCAGGCGGTGTTTCAGTCAGTAGAGTATAAACTTGTTCAGTAATAGTCTTCACCCATTCCACTTGATCCGGCTTGAGTTCGTGTGTCTCACTTAAAAGTAACAAATATCATAGAGATTCGATAACGTATATATCACGAGACATTTAATTTAAGGAAAGCAGACCTTGTCTCATAGCCACTGGCAAGGAAGCTTTGAAAAACAAACATTTTTATGACTATTCAGAGGCATTTCACTAATTGCCAAAGAAGTTGTTCATTCAAAAATATGAGGCTTATAAATTCATTATAAAATATCCATTGCATTTTAATACAGAGAATACTTACGCCTTGAATTTTACAGTGCTATTCAGATACTGGAAAAGAATGAGAAATTGCAGCAATACATATCGTCTGAAATTGGAGTCTGACAGTTGTAACTCCAGTAATTTCTGATTAGTCAAGTATTTAGCAAAATAATGCGTCTCTTTGTGGGAGCCTTCCATAGAAGTATCCATCTTGATGCATGTAGAAGGATAACTACGTTGCTCCTCCAATTTAAAAGAAGCAAATGCTGATAATACATTAGACGCATGCTACAAATAATGTATTATTATATATATTATTTATAAATTTGCTGTAAGTTACAACTAGTATTTATAGTCAAGTCTTATACTTAATTACGGTTTTAAACTATCAGACAATCACAAAATCATATTAAGACATTTCTAAAATAAAAACCAACTATGAATATCAACCTATATTACTGTTTAAAGAAACTGTTGGAGAAGATAACAACTTACAGCTGAAAAGACCTTCCAGTGCATTTTATTATAACACTGATTCGGATTTCTGAAGAAATCTTGTAGTGCCCAAAACTTTCTATACAAATTATAATCAATTGGTATCTTGCTTTCTGACTTGTCGTCATCCTTAGTTATCTGCTCTAAATCATCTTCCTCTGCTTTCTCCAAGCCAAATTCTGTCTGATTTTCCAGATTAAATTCGCTAACAATATTCAAGCCAGATCTCTCAGAGAAAGGAAAGAACTTTGCTAAGAACAGCAGAATTCTACCACAAAATACAGTTTGTTGTGAACGTGACAATCTCCTTAGGAGATCGTTGCACATTCTCAACAAATTATTTTTACAGGCAGTGAAAAATAATTCTTCCTTCCATACAGTGACATTATTCTCCACAAAAGTAAATAATTGTTCGCATCTATCGAGCGTCATTGAATCAAAGATATCACCCAGTAGCATCACTGGCATACTCGCTGTCGCAAGATCCTTTCTGCATAACTCTATACAGAACGTGATATACGATTCGAGGGAACGCACGTTACCCGAAGCATTTTCCGTCAGTACGACTAGCAAGGTATCTCGAAGCGCCTGATCGATTGCCGCTTTTCTGTCACTGTCATTCGCACAACGTTCAATGCACTTTTTTTGAAATAACGAGACGTCCGACAGCTTGAAATATTGCTGCAAATAATCCTGAGAAAAAAATTAAGACAATATAAACAATATATAGTTGTAAACAATGTACAGTTATAAGTAAAAATTTGTGAATAGAACACAATGCTTATTTCAAACGTTGTACTTACGCTATAATCTTTCCTTAACACTTCGAACATCGCCATGATTTTCTATAGTTATGCTATCATGGATTATATTGTTTTTATTAAAAATGATTTCTGACAGAAAGAAACCTCTTCTTTTTGTTTATTGATTTCTATCTCTGTACTCTATACTGAAAGGAGAGTCTTCGCGTTGCTTGCACTTATTGCACTTGTAGCTTTTTCGAGTGTAGTTGAATTTGAATCAGACCATAGACTACATCAGAAAGAAATCTGAGAGAGCCCATGTCGGCCTTCTTTTTGTTACCATCGAAATCACCTAAAATCATTAGATTAACAAAAGTGCTGCGGTTTTTGCAATTGTCAATCGGGCTAATTCTAAAGCTTAGAAGAAAACAAAGTAAGTTGAACCGAAATTAAATAAAATTAATCTACGTTGATAGAAATAGGCATAAAGGATCTCTAATTTCTTTCAGTTCTATTTCAGCTATTTTTTTGTTGACATTAGGTTTGTTCGCGTTGCAGAAAATCTCCAAATATATTTGCACTCAAAATGAGATAGATATATAGATATATTTGGCTTTGAAAAAAAAGATAGCACAGATATCGAGTGCAAAAAGTGCGAGCAACGCGAACAGACTTCATGATTAGTACGTCTGCGCTATCGCGTCAATGCTCACCAGTGTTTGTGTTTACAATTCAAAGTGATTCGGAGGCATGGAGGATCAATAATTTGTACGTTTTGCGTTTTGTATAACTGTATCAATTCCATCTGTTCTGTGATCGTGCCTAAGTATGCCGTCTCGCGGAGAGGATATCCTCAAAGGTTTCCAGGTGTATCCTTTAATTTAAGATATAATTTAATCGCAATTAATCGGCGATCACTTGGCAGTTTTTAGGTTAGAATGAAAGGTCAAATCCAAATTTCTGACATATAATACGTTCTTTGTGGTTGAGTTCCTTTTCATTTTTTTTCCTTTTCTGTCTCTGATGATTTTTGTATGTGCTTACTTTATTTCAAAATTATAAAATTAAAAATATTATTAGGCATGAGGATCTTTCTTGATTGAATAGAACCTTTTTGCTCCATTGTGTTGAACATTTCTTTGTCGCTTTTCATTTTGGCCTATTTTCACAACTCACAGTTAATTCTTCGTTGAACAGAGGTTCAACTTATTTCTCACCTCTTTCCAATTCTAGAATCGAAAAGAGATAATGAATAAGTTGAATCTTGATTAAGAGTTAATCGTGAGTTATGAAACTGGATATTATTTATTTTATTTTATTTAAAACGTTAACATTATAACAGTGCAGCTACAAAGAACAGATTTTTTAGAATATCAGTTTGATGAAAAACTGGATTTATATAAATGGATATGTCTCCTTAATTGTGATTCCATTAGGAATTGGATGAATCTACGTGATGCCGATAGTGGGAAAATTCTCTGGCAGGGTAACGAAGACTTGTGAGTAAGACTGATTTTTCAGATACATCATTGAAAGAGACTGAATTCTTGGTTCTTTGCTTGATTATAGATCTGTACCTGACATAGAACATGAAGCACGTGTACCAAAAAAGATCCTGCGATGTCGTGCAATATCGAGGGAGATAAATTTTAGCTCTGCAGAACCAATGGAAAGGTTTCGCCTAGAACAGAAAGTATTGTTCAAAGGGCGCTGCCTGGAAGAGTGGTTCTTTGAGTTTGGATTTGTTATTCCCAACAGCACTAACACGTGGCAGAGCTTAATCCAGGCGGCACCAGAGAGTCAAATGATGCCAGCAAATATACTAAAGTAAGCAGAGACTAAATATACTAGAGCACATCCTTAGTGTTTCGCTTATCTGTTGATTAATTTTGTATGGTTTCCTTTACAAATAGCGGCAACGTCGTAATAGAAACAAAATTCTTTGACGACGATCTCTTAGTGTCTACCAGTCGAGTCCGTCTCTTCTACGTCTAAGGCAATTTCCAAACGGTCCTAATCGTATAACATGGGACCAATCAACATGAACAGAGACCCTATACAAAAATAGAACAACGCACGTGTGAAAAATTTCTTACAAACTGAACATTTTTCATCCTTTAATATTAAACACTTCTTATGCATACATTAATAAGATAATATTGATAAATCTTGCAATTTTGTAAAAATTTACATTCTTAGATTCATGCAATCAATACAAAATTCAAAATGTTATCAGTACAATTTTTCAAACAGGGCCTAATGCGTCTAAAATATGTTTTCACTCTTAAAAGATGTGAGGATATGACTTGCACTGCTAAAACACATAATTTATTTGTTATTTATTAAGTGTGAATAAATGCAATAAGTTTTGTACATATAATATACTACACCGCGAACAATAAAATTAAAAAAAAAATTACTACATTTTATGTGTATTCTATACTTTTATAATTTTTCCATGGCGCAACATCCCAAGATGGAACAGTCTTTCTTTCATGAGATTTTTGTAATAGATTTTTTTCCAAAATGTGCAAATCCAGTCGGGCCGAAAACGCTGTAAATCGTAATAAATCACGAGCATTTTTCGTTCAAAGAATGTATCCTTTGAATGACAGTGACGAATTCGCAACTTGCGCACGCGTTCTCATTCCTTACTAGAAGATCCTTACTATTCGCTCATACTTGGATTTCTTTCGGTTCCTGCTTCCTTTTTTTGCCGACTGATACGTCTGCGCCGCTGTTGCTCGCCAGTGTTTATAATTCAAAGTGCTTAGTGTGGCTTAAGAGATGTTCGCAGATATGGAGGATCAATGTTTACGTTTACACAGATCAATTTACGCCAAAGTTAAAACATCAATGTTAGGAAATTGGCTAATTATAATCATTCCATTCTTCAGAGGAACATGCTATTATTGGCCATTTTCATAACATCGATATAATTCGATCGATATAATAATCGACGTAAATCGAATAATGTAAACGTAGTCAATAATTTGCGCGTTGTTTTCCATTTGTATAATCGTGTCAATTCCGTCTGTTCTGATCGTGCCTAAGTATGCCGTCTCGCGGGAAGGATATTCTCAAAGGTTTCCAGATATATCCTTTAATTTATGATTGAATTTAGCCCCAACTGTTACATGATTAGTGACAGTTTTTTTAGGTTAGAACAGAATATCAAACCGAACATTTCTGAAATATGTTTTTTGCAGCTGAGTTCCTTTTCATTTTTTTTTCTCTCTGATGACTATATGCTTATTTTATTTAAATTGTAAAATTTTAAATATTGGGCATCAAGATTTGTTTTAATCGAATAGAATCTCTTTATTGTGTTCATTTCTCGATTTTCACTTAATATTATTTTATTTTAAATGTTAATTTTATTTTATTTAAAGTGTTAATAAGATTAATATTGCAGCTACAAAGAACGATTTTAGAACGTTGGTTTGACAACAAAATGGATTTATGAACAAATGTATCTCCTTAATTATGATTCCATCAGTAATTGGATGCAACGCCAATAGTAAGGAAATTGTCTGGAAGGATAACAAAAACTTGTGAGTAAGGTTTTCTAGATACATCATTGAAGCATGATAGATTAAAACCTTGGTTCTTTGCTTGATTGTAGGTCTGTGCCTGATGTAGAACATGAAGCACATACTGAAAAAGATCCTACGATGTCATAAGATACAAAGGAAGATAAATTTTAGCTCTGCAGAAAAAAATGGAGAGGTTTTGTCTAAAACAGAAGATTAAAGAGCGTTGCCTGGAAGAATTGTTTTTTGAGAGTTTGGGCCCATTGAACCTTATTATATGGAAAAGTTAATTTTGACATCACCAGAGAATCCGATGATATCAACAAATATACTAAAGTAAGTAAAGACACATGGTGTTTTATCACTCATTCATTGATTAATTATATATATATTTTTCTTTACAAATAGTGGCAATGTTGTAATAGAAACAAAATTCTTTGACGACGATCTCTTAGTCGATCTATCAGTCGAATCCGGTTCTTCTGCATCTAACAGTAAAGCGATTTCCAAACGGCTCTAATTGTACATAACACGGAACCTATCAATGTGAACAGACACTCTATACAAAAATATAACGCACGTGTACAAAGTTTCTTACAAACTGAATATTTTTCATCCTTTGTTATTGGACACTGACTATGTATATATTAACCAGGATGATATTGATAAATTAATTAATAAACATAATTTTAAATTCATCTGGATGTTTGGAAAATGGTACTGATAAAACTTTTAATTTTGTATAAATTGCGTAAATCTCTCTAAGAATGTAAATTTTGTAAAAAAATCTCTCACTTGACTTTATGATGATGAATAAACTTTGTGTATTTACAATTGCGTTTTGCAATTTTATAATCGCATTTTTATGACAACTGGTCTTCGATTATTTGAGAACGAGATACTGAAAACGTAACAACTTCACGTACACTGATAGTGTACAGAGCTATATTAAAAAATTCTGATCTTTTTATAATCATTAATTTAAAGAATTCATTAATGATATGAATATTGTAATTCAATGAGGCGGCTTTTGAGCTTGCTGCTCAGTACGATCTGTAGATTCGGGTTCAATCCTACTTGCGCTCACATAAGCGATTTTTTGTATTTAAGGAGCCGAAAATGAGTCCATCTGATGATTAAGAGATCTTTGATCACCAGCTGTTCAGATTCAATGTGAAACTGTCTCATATATCATTGGATATATGTATGGATCTTCCAGGCTGGAGGTCGGATGTTAGGCTACCTAATTCCAAAAAAAATACATTACAAAAATTTCAGAAAAGGTAAAAAAGAATTCTTACATTCTTCAATTTTCACTACAATATTCTTCACACATAAGTCCTTCTACTTTTGTATAAGTTCTGTTCACGTTGATTGATGTTATGTACGATCGTTGAAAAATGTTGTAAAATCGTTTGGAAATTGTCTTCGATGAAAAACAGACAGACTTTATTGATAGACACTAAGAAATTGTCAACAAAATTTTGTTTCCACAATGGCGTTGCCGTTATTATATCGTAATAGAAATAAAATTATAAGAAATCATCGTCCAAAAATTTTGTTTCTATTACGATATTAATAATGGCAACATCGTGATGGAAACAAAATTCTTTGATGACAATTTCTTAATGTCTACCAGTCTCTTTTTCAATTGAAATCTAATCCGTCTCTTTTTCATCGAAGACAATTTCCAAACGATTTTACAGAGAACAGAGAGAACAGTGAACAACTTATATGAAAGAACTTATACGAAAGTAAAACTCAGATATGAAAAGTTTCGTACAAATTGAATTTTTTGTCTTTTGATATTAGACAGTTTTTATCCACATATTAAAACAAGATGATAAATTGATAAATCTCGTAATTTTGTAAAAATTTACATTCTTAAAAAGATTGATGCAATCGATACAAAAAAAAGTTTTATTAGTCAAAGTTTTATTAGTAGCATTTTTCAAACAGGATCTAAAATATGCTTGCTGATGTTTCTAAAATATATTTTTCACTCTTGAAGAATGTAAGCTGTGACTGCTAAAGCATATAATTTATTTGTTATTAGTGTGTAAATGTGAATAAAAACAATAAGTTTTGTACGTATTATTATACACTATATCGCGAACAACAAAATCTTAAAAATATTATTGAATTATAATTCATTTATAATTCGAGGGCGCAACATCCCAAGAAGGGACAAGGCCTCCATCTCATAAGATTTCTTGTAATGTATTTTTTCTAATTAATTATTAGAATTAAGTCGTTAACCTAACATCCAACCTTTAGCTTGGAGGATCCATACATATATTTATTGATATTGATTTTAAAAAGATCAGAATTTTAATATAGCTCTATATGTCTTCTCACTAACAGTGTGAAACTGTTACATTTTCAGTCTCAAATAATCAAAGGATCAGTTGTCATAAAAACGCGATTATAAAAACGCAATTGTAAATATACAAAGTTGATTCGTTGTAAAGTCAACGAGAAATATACAACTTTCTTTATCGTATGGACGTACTATAACAGTCGTACGCTATTGATTAGTGATGTACAAGCAACACATTTTTTAGGCTTCACCACACCCCTTGAGGGAGTTCACTTTGAGTATACTCTGTCCCCTACTCCGTCTATACGCGTTGTACAAGTGTAAGGAAAAGAAAAAAAACCTCTAAAGAAGAGGACGAGGAAACACCGAGGAATCACTATGCAGTTAGCTTGAATGCAAACGAACTTCTTGTTAATTGAACTTCAACATCGTATCGCGCGCTTTGTTTCGCGCGCGATTAATTTAATTATACTCGATTTGGCGACTTCCCTCAGGGAGCTAGAAGTTCTCGTGGGATGGATCTGAACGATGAAGACGAGAGTGGAAACGAGAACGGCAGGCAGCTATTTCTGGTGGGCACGCCGCGCGATCCACTTGTATCAGCCGGTGCGATCGTAGCATCGTCGACGAATGTCTCCGACGACGTCAATCAGAGTGACGATCTGCAGTCGACTGCCCTGACTGGTCTAATCGGTGGCGCGCAATCCACCTCCGTTTGCTTCCCTGCAAAATTCAGTAAGTATACGCCGTGTGCCACGTAGATCTGATTTAATTAACCGCTTCTGTCTCCGCTGACAGTATCCCAAGTTGGAGTAGAGTGTCACTCAATTAAGTTATTGCTAAGTGCATTAAGTGGATCCGCAGTCAACTCTTTTTCTTAAATAGAGTTAGTAGTAATCAGTTTAACAGTTATGAAGTATTTACCGCTCTGCCTGTGGAACATCGCGGCATAAAATCTGAGCGAATATAATATCATATCGTGGATTCTCGTACCGCGCTGAGACTAACAAACATTTACACTCTTGATGTCCTTATATAACGTATTGAGATGATTTTGTCGAAAGAATATGTTATGGATAAATTATATCTTCTTGTAGCATATGATTTCTCGACTGGTCCTGAAAGCGAAGAGAGACCATCCTGCATCATCGGCAAAAGAAAGCAGCGTAGGTACCGCACCACATTTTCCAATTTTCAGCTGGAGGAGTTGGAACGTGCTTTTCAGAAGACCCATTATCCCGATGTTTTTTTTCGGGAGGAACTCGCAGTTCGTATCCAACTGACAGAAGCTAGAGTACAAGTAATTTCTGCATGTCTCACTAATAGAATTGTATGTACTTGGAGTATCTGGTTAAAAGAAGTCGTGTCATTATTAATTTCCTTGCGAATAGGTGTGGTTCCAAAATCGGAGAGCAAAATGGCGCAAGCAAGAAAAGCAATGTAAAATCGCAACTCATATGACATCATCGCACTTACCACCGGATTGTCAAGAAGTGCAGCAACATCAATCGCAACACTCGGATCATTTGTTATTGGAATCACCATGCAGTCCTATATATCTCGGCATGGAGTGGGCAGGTTTTTCTCCTTATAACAACACAGACAGCGCATCATCTCTTATCGTGAACAACATGAACAAATCAACGGAGACAGAAGCTGACAATAATCCACTGCTCGATCCTGAATTGTTACAATTAAAGCCTCCACGTTCCTAATAATATTAAGAATATACGTATATATAATATATTGTTTGTAATTTAGATAACGTTCCATGCTTTCTGAGAAGTTACGCGATTAGTATTATAACTGAAATAACTTGCAATATAATTTTAACATAGAGAATATATATATTGCGCGCGTAAAGAAGGCTATTGCTTGTCGAACAACGAATGAAGTTTTTATAATGAAATTGGAATTTTTATATTAATGATTGCACGAATGCATTATTTAAAAAATGCCATTCGGGGCCTTATTAACGATTCATCATTCGTCGATGAAAAAAGTCGCGATCATATTGATAAAAATGATCGTATATACATTTTGTAAGAGGAAAGATGTATATATAATGGAGTGTCTGTTTCTTTTAGACAAATAGATTCTATTAAAGGAAAAGTAATAAATATTTATATTATGTACAAAATTACTCTTTGCGAGACGTGTTACTCCAATATAAAATAGTAACGTCAACTTTTTATTCAGTGTGCATATGTTACAAGTCAGTAAATTAATTAAGGTATTTATTAATTAATTGATCCTAAGAGCGAATAAGCGAGCTAAGATGCTTTTCCCGATCTTTCAAATTTGAGAGCTCATTTCCTTTTTTCAATAGTTTTTCTCTTTTTCTATGACTAATTATCCTCGAAAGTTTTTTTCAATGAACATCGAAGATAATTAGTCGAACGAATAAAGTTTTTATTATATAGCCTTGTCAGTGAGAGATCTGTTAACTTTAACTTTTAACAGAACGTTGTTTGGGATGCATCTCGAGTGAAATAAATTAGTGACAGACGTTAAAAGGTTACGCAATGTATGAGTACTCGTCCGCGCTATTTGGCGTACGTTCGATATACTGTTTATCTATCAAAGTTTCAATGCACTTTTTAATCATTCCGATAGAAGGTGCGAAAGTAACTTTTGATTGACTCAACACCTGAAACAATAGAATTATATTAAACATCGCTACACAAGGTAATTAATATGCGCTTGCGTTACACTCTCGAAACTCGCAACTCACCTCCTGTATGAGCTGATTGTGTTTTAATAGCTTGCGACTCTTCATGATGCGAACTATAGCCGCCTGCAAGAACATCTTCCTGTCTTCGTCTACACTGCGATGTGTAGCCTCCGCATCCTGTGGCGCGTCTCGCTGTAACACCCCTGTCACGCGAAACTTGGTTCTCTTGTTGGAGTAACTAAAATTGAGCGTGAGAATAGTATCCTCCTCCAATTCGCCATCGTTGGACTTAGTGAGGATCTTACAATCCACAAGGCTAGCGGCATGCTTCATTAGCTGATCATGCGATAGACGTAACGAGGCAGCCGCTTCTTTACATGGAATCGTATCACAATGCTCGAAAAGCAACAGCAACGCCATTTGATACGTTTGCACAGTAACCAAATACGGTTTCTTCAAATAATTAAATTTGAGCTCGCCTTGACTTAGATGATGCAGCCACGTAAGCTTCCGACCGCTAAACTGCATGTGATAGAACGTCTCGAAAGCCTGGACGGATTTCTCCAGTTGCTGTGGAACATGGAACGGGCCGGGTGAAGGTGGTAGACCAAGTGGCCAAGCACCAGCTTGCAACACTTTAACTGTGAAACCGGTACCCAATTGATTCTCTCCGTCGCCTTCCCGTAAGGTCGCGATAAACTTCGCGTTGAGATCCGCTGAGACGGACATGTCCGTGAACATACGATGGAGCTTGTTCGTAAATTCGTAACCACACGCCCGTTTCAGGTCATCGATCATCATCTCCTCGGCATCCATCGATTGCGACTGCTGATGTATTAATCGCTTCGCCAACATACGCGAATAAAATTTTTGGAACACATCCTTATCATCCACGTACTTGAACACTGTTATGGAGCGTTTCAGTTTGTCCTCGATTTCACTTTCGGAGGCAGCCCTGGGAGACTTTTTCAATAGAATATCGCAATACCTCGCCAACTAAGTGAAAGATACGCATTATATAACTTATTAAAGAAACCGTATCCTAAATTGAAAATATCTATATTTTTAAATGATTTTTACCAATTCTGGTGCTCGAACTGGCTGCTTCGGAGCAGGCCTGTAATTTACGATGGCGGAGCAAGCTTTATCGAGAGCGCCTACAAAACTTTGATCTGAATTGAACACTTCCTTAATCATTTCGGAATATTTCGAATGTACATTTAACATATTCTCCACAAACTGCATGTATACCTGAAATTAGAAATTCATGTTCTTTTCTTTATAAAATTACGTAAATCTATATATTTTAGTATACTTTTGAATATTTTATTATATTCACATTTTCTCCTTGCAAAGGTCCAATTGCTTGTAATCCTTGCAGTGTAATATGGCGAGTAAGATGTTGCACAAGTGGATCTAATCCTCCTGGCAAAGACCTCAATAATGGATAAAGAAGAGCCAAATCTCGTCTGCTCTCATTCTTTATCATCATTTCTGCTTCTGAATGTAATAAATCTACATGTGCAGCTACCATTTTATCTTCACAACATGCTCTGACCTGCAACAGAATATTGCTGTTGTGTATATCCATTTTAGCTACTTCTACAATAGATGAAAAACGCGATAACGTACTTTTGCTACAGAACTCTTGTGAAGAAACTTATAAGCGCGTGCCTCCTCTTGAGCAAGTCTCCACGTTACTTTTTCTATATAACGCGTAACGTCTGATTGCTGCAACAACGATGACGCTTCCGCTGTGTAAAATTCTCCACTAGCCTCCAAAAAAGGTTCTTCAAAAATTTCTTGATACAACTGAAAAACATAATTTAATAGAAACTTAAAAATAAAAAAAACCCTTTCTTTGCTTATAAAAAGAAAAGTTTGTGTAATCAATTACGTTTAATTTTCCCTTCATCTTGTGATCTTCTACCCGAACAAAACTTTCTATGACACCACAAATAACATCGGTCGGGGCAAGCAATTTCGAATCTCTATCAGCATCGATACACGTAAGTAGAAGAGAAACTAGTTTTTTCTTAAGTGGTATTATCATCTTTTTCTTCCAAATGTCCAAACCAAGTTCACCAATCTCCATCTGCTCTTGGCACTCTTCTTCTCTATTGTGCAAACTTGTGCCATAGATAAGTTCTGCTTCTGAGAGCTTCTGTTTTTTGATGTGTTGTTGATTAAGATATAAGTACAAGCTATGCAAATAGTCGATGCCTTGCGAGTACTCTGTCCAAGCGCGATAATACGCTGGAAGCAGCTCCCACTTATCATTATATGAGTTGACCTGTATTAGCAAATGGTCTACATGGTTAACCAAAAACCTCTTTGTCTCATCATACAAACGGTCTGCTAGTGGTTCAGGATACGCAACGCATAAAGAATAAACATCGCTGCAATCATAATCTACACTTAATATACATTTTCCTATATTACATTAATGACATGTAAAATAATTGTCAGATTTCATACCTAAATCTATCGTTCCATATAGCACGTGGGATATTTGCTAACGTTATCACTCCCTTGATAGTCTCTTGCAGTACATGCCATGTTTTATTAAAATCCACTCTCTTGGGTTTTAGTGACATCCTTCTCTTTGATCCACAAACCCTTTGATAACTTGATCACAATAACAATAGTTTGCTAATTTCACAGAGAAGTACACTCACTGTATGCCATAAACCTGCAAAATAGTCAAGTCACTTATATTATTTACATATAGGATTTGTGACACATATTCAAACGTAGTTAAAAGCTTGACTTGTACAAGAATCAATGAATCGCTTGGTGTTCAAACAAAAGCAATCCCAATCGAGGAATACATTCCAAGAATAATCTTTCGGAGTACAGAGAGAAAGAGGGAGAGAGAGAGAGAGAGAGAGAGAGAGAGAGAGAGAGAGAGAGAGAGAGAGAGAGAGAGAGACTGAGTTTATACGGCTTTGTTCGTGTGTTTTGTACATCGTCGGTTTAAAAATAACGTAAAAGTAAAATACACCACGCGTATACATACACATACACACATCTCACGGCCGTTCTAAATCTCCCCGCTACTCGTAACTTTACGCGGCAAGGTGACACTCTCTGCGAGAATCTTCAAACTCTAAACAACCTTGACGAGTTTATAAGTACGTAAACAATCGTCCGTTCGAAATGAAAATCTCGAATGTAATGATGCGTGGCTGCCACGCCGCCGCTGACGGAGGCATGCGATGTATACGAGCGTGTACTCGGTGCACGCGTTACGAAATATCGATTCGAACAAAGGGGGATGTGTCGTTTTTTCCTCCGAGAGCTCGGGACGTGGCGGAGTCGGGGGACCGTCGCGCGTGGGACTACACGCGTGTACCCGTCATTGGGGGGGCAAGTACGACACAGCTGACTGGCTCGATGCTCAGCTCCTCCAGATGGACCGCGTGCCGCAAGTCGGCCTAACCAAAGAATTAAGCGCGGGAGGAAACGCGAACATCACCGAGACACGAGCTCGCGTGGTTCCTTCTTCCCCTGTTCTTCGGCCGACGAACTGACGAAACGTACCGGCCGTTTATTTTTGGGGCGGGGACCCGAGTCACTCGCTGCCGCGACGAGATGATGCATGGCACTCGCGGCGAATATACGCCGAGCGCATTTTCCGTCCGCTCCGCGCTGCTCCCTTTTTTTTCCTTCCGCTTACGACTTTGCCCTCGCACGCTCGTGTCACCGATGATCGTCGTCCGCTCTCTCCGAATCCGCTAATCGCGATCACAGTCTTGCTCGAAACGCTCGAACTCGCAGTGCACCCTCCCGTGTACTCTCGTACCCGCTGAACCCGCTCGCGCGTTGAATCCTCAATAACATCGCGCGGCCATGCTCTCTTGGTGCGTGTGCGCGAGCGCGCAACGCACAATTTTCATTCGTCGTCATATGTGTGCCACCCGCATGTCTCGATCTGACGTCGTGCCATTGACAAAGCGATATGTAAATCACGTGGCCACGGATTTATATAGATAGATTAAAAGCGCGAAAACAGCATTAGTAAGAGAGGCTGATGGAAAGTCAGACGTCGATTATTGTGTTTTTTGAAATGAGGTGAAAATTATAAAAGTAAACAAATATTAGAACTTTTATCATTTTAATAACAATAAGGGCTATGAGCCAGATTTCAATATATTTATATTTTTTGAATGATATTTCATTTGGGCTTTTTTGTCGTACGACAAATTTTTCAAGCCTGTTGATTGGCTATAAGATAGAAAGATCCGAGAACTTCTCTGTCCTGCACATATTTGTCTAAAATTATAAAATAAAAATAATACGTACTATAATGGCTCAATAATAATAAATAAACATTAATAAGGGCTACGAACTAGATTTTAATACATTTAAATTTTTAAATAGACATTTCGACCTTATCGTCAGGTCATCTTCAGTGTATACAATATAGAAAATTAATTTTTTAGTATTTTGATTAACATCAATTGAATTTGATAGCGAATTTAATTTAATATTGGTCATCAATTAATTATTCATATTTATTTTGATTATTAACAATTAATTATAACCGTTATAACAATTAATAATAGTACTGGAAAGTCATTCACTTATTTTTAGTATCAACTACTGATACTGTTAACTATTGATTAATTAATCATTTACTTAATTTAATTATATTGTTACAGTACTGTCAGTACTGTAATTATTATTTAAAATAAGTTATTAATTAATCAGTACTATAGGTATTAAATTTCTACAAAGAGATGGGGAGAAAAGATAGAAGCATAATTGCTTTCCTTGCTTTTAGAAGAAACTACATTATCCTCTCTCATTTCTATATCAGATTTTTCTTTCATTCCATTCAGAAAATATCTGATCATATATATCCCTGTCT
Organism: Atta colombica; assembly: GCF_001594045.1. Taxonomy (NCBI): domain Eukaryota; kingdom Metazoa; phylum Arthropoda; class Insecta; order Hymenoptera; family Formicidae; genus Atta; species Atta colombica. Next base: position 1,901,206 of record NW_017259222.1, read on the forward strand.
ATTAATTAACAATTAGTACAAAAACGTAGTGCATCTAATCAAATTTATCAATTATCAATTTATCAAATTTTCTATTATAAATGAGCATTAATATATATAACAATTTCGAGCTTTTTATTTTCTGCTTATTTCGATTTTTATTAATTTTTTCGATATAACGATTACACATTGATTAAAAAAAATCATATGATCGCATGAAATACATTACAAATTTATACGTGAAACTCGTTACGTTGCTTCCTCGCCTCATTTTTATTTAATTGGATAATTTTTTACATTTAGCTCGCGATACGTTCACGCTTCTATGTCGTTCATAACTCGTGGTCGTGACTCGCACTTCGACGCGTCTTAACCGACTGTCTGGTTGACGTTTTGCATTTTGAGGTGTTAAGTATTTGCACGAAAAGATGGTAAGTGTTTATTTATTAAAAAGTATTCCTTGCACTTTGTCGCATTGTCTCCTAGTAAAATTTCTCGTAATTGCAACTACGAGTCTACAGAATAATCGGAATTTATCTACAATTAGAGGTTAAGTTACTGTCAATATATCAATGACAACGTACTTTTGTGACAAATTATAATTTCCACACCACTTAGCACACTTTAAGGTTAATATTACATTTGTTATACAACAAATTTTTTAAGCATATAATTAATTAACTGCAGAACAACACAAAAGTTCTTGTATCTCTCTATCTTATCTCTCTATCCTAGTCCATCCTTATCCTGCTTTCTAAAATTTTTAAGTGAAAATTTTCTGAAGAATAAAATCTTAAAGATTGAAAATTGAGATTCCAAGAATTTAGAGAGTAGTCACTCAATAGGCTTGAAAAATTTATCATGTAACAAATATAACATCAGCCTTAGCTTAAGAAATGTATAAATATCCTGAGGATGTTTTTAGGATATAGAGATGTCTTCTGAATCCTCGTCTTTAAAACCTTGGAGATTTATGCTATATATGAAGAGTTCTCTTGTGTACTCTCTAAAATTTATAGAATGAATCTCTGAAGAATGAAATCTGACTCTTAAAGATTAGATTGATAATTGAGCTACTTTTTTTTTCAAAGCTGGCTCAATCTTTATTCTTTAGAATGAGATATTATTTTAAAAAATTTAAAGAATATGCTGTATTTCAATATATTTTATCTTTTTTTTTTAGAGCATCCTTGCGTATAACGGTGGCGCCGTGATAGCCATGAAGGGTAAGAACTGTGTAGCCATAGCAGCCGATCGCAGATTCGGTATACAGGCACAGACAATAATGTGCGACTTCCAAAAGATCTATGAGATGGGACCGCACTTGTACGTCAGCTTGCCTGGTCTTGCCACTGATACCCAGACAGTCATGGAGAGATTGCGCTTTCGCCTGAATCTGTATGAGCTAAAAGAGAATCGAAAGATTCATCCAAAAACATTCACAGCTATGATCTCAAATCTCTTGTATGAGAGGAGATTTGGGCCGTATTTCGTAGAACCTATAGTTGCTGGACTGGATCCAGTCACGTTTGAACCATTCATTTGCAATATGGACCTGATAGGCTCCAGAAATATGGCCGAGGACTTTGTAGTGGGTGGAACATGTACCGAACAACTTTATGGCATGTGTGAGTCACTTTACGAGCCTAATTTGGGGCCTGAAGAGCTATTTGAGACTGTCAGCCAAGCTTTAGTCAATGCATTCGATCGGGACGCGATATCTGGATGGGGTGCTGTTGTTTATATCATGTAAGTATCATGATAGGATTAGCACAGATGCAATTAATATTTATATTAATACACATTGCGTGAATCAAATGTATATATTTGGTTTCAGAGAAAAGGATAAGGTCACGAAAAGAACTGTAAAAACGCGAATGGATTAAATGCATTCATCTTTTATATCAATATGTGCGACAAAAATTTCATAATTATTGTTGTAATTAAGTCTAAGAAATATAAACAGAAACTTATAAATAACTCGTAATAAATTAAATCCCTAATACTATTTTAATGTCTTGATATTGATTTAATATCTTAAAAATTGATTTCTCTTTCAATTGTTGTCCTTTTTGTCATTTTCATAAAATTTTTATATTTCATCTTTTCTTAAAATTATTTTTTATAGTTAATTTAATATTTCTCTAATTTGACAAACTATAAATGAATTATAATTTTATTTTATTAGCGATTATGAAGAATGTGCGAAGCGACGCTGTCGCTATCTATGATCTGATACTCGAATCAACTATAAGTACAGTTTAGGGAACAAAAAATGGAGAATGTATGTTGAATGCATGTGTGTCGTGTAATTGCAAGAAAACTTATATTATCAGCGAAACTTTATCACTGCAATGTCGATTAATACATTATGTACTACATTTCGCAAAATTACGGTGGGCAGAATAAGTATGTACCTTCAATAATTGATTTATATAACTGTAAATTACTTATAACCTAGTATTGCTATCTACCTTCTAAGCAAAAATGTATATATCGTTTTCTTACTTTAAAAGTGACACAACTTAAAAAATTAAGAAAAAGGAAAACATTATTCTTTAATTTGACAGAAAATTATTGATTAATCGAATATCGGCAAAAAAAGTATAACATCAAATGTCAAATTTGTTTTTTTTTGTTATTTTCGTTTTATCACTTTAGAAAAGTTATGACGATTTTTTAAGTTATGACGATTTTTTTATGACATTAAACTGTTTTTATGATTGATAAGGAAATGTTTACTTAAATAATTCATGATAATAACTTGAAAATTACACTCTTTTATTTGAATCGCTTTTGAAGTAAGGGCAATATATATACATATTAGACTATGTTAAAATAGAACATACTGTTTAAATTATTATATATTTTAAGTATGTATGAGATAAGATATTTGTAAATAATATATTAAATTTCTCTATTCTATTTCAGGTACTGCTGCTGCTGCTGCTGCTGCTGCTGCAAAGTATTCGACACAACAATCCAACTGTGACACAAACATAGTTTCCCGTTTAACATCTGATAATTACATGCAATGTGGTACAGGATCGATACACAGCATAAAATTTATACCGCGAACACTTAAAATAGATTTTGGAATGCCTACGAGAGAAGATTTAATAAGAAATATTATTGAAATTCCTACTACTACTTTGATTCCTCCATTGCAAGAGCCTACACACCGTTTGCCCATTCAATATGATTCACCTATGCTAAAAAAGTCTCTAGATTTACCTACGAATGAAAGAATTATAGAGAAACAGGCGATAAATATGATAAAAATCAGGCATAAGAAAATGAAGAAACACAAACGAAAGAAGTTGCGTAAGAAAATGAAATTTGTATTGGAAAAAGTAAGGTTAAAGAGAAGACAGAAGAAGGAGAAATTGTTTCAAGCTGAACTAATTACTAAAATTAAGGAAGCAGAAGCGTTTGATGCTGAGAAGTATGTCAATGAGAAATTAAATATCTTGAATAAGAAGATATTACCAAGAACTTTCAGAGGTGAGATTTTACCTGCTGAGATGATTAAACAGTTTTTGGATGAAAAAAGAGCAAGAAAGGAGGCTAAACGTAATAAACCTCGTTTAACCTTATAATTTATGTATAAGTTGTGGCAATAAAGTTTTATTAGAATGATAATTATGATTCTTTTTGTAATTTATATTCAAAAAATAAATAATATTCGAGCATGAAAATAAGGAGGTAATTAAGAAAAACAGGATTAAACGCACAATAGATTTACTTTCTTATAAAAAATAAGTTACTTATACAGTCATTCATTCATCAAAGCTTTCATGTATAACGATCGCAATAAGATATTTATATAAGTATACAGATGAAATTATCTTCATTCATTTATTCTTCATTTATTTATCTTCATTCATTCGATTCGATTTTGATTTTTTTGTACAATATAATAATAACGAATGATACTTAATCTACTGCTCTTTTTAATAAATATATGTTTTTATTTGGTTTTACAATATTAATATGTGTGTTGACATGCAAGATACCCTCATGAATTTATAAAATAATTTCAAAATTATAGGACGCTTTCTATAATTTCGTATTTATCTTATGCTTATAACTCCCATTGATCTACTTGCACATAGCACCTATTACATTACAATTTAATACTATGATTTAATAAATAGTATCACTTTTATTCATGCATATTTTGTTAATTTTATTAATTAAGTTGTTAAAACATAATTGGTCTCTCGTGTTTTGCATCTTCAGAAGGAAAATTAGGATATTAAAATTAAAATTTATATTTATAATTTGCTATTTTGTTCAAATAATATCTCGTGTGTGGTTTGAGATTATGAAAATGTTAATGTCTGCTAATTGCATATAATTAATCATTTTCATGCTTTGTAAACAAATACATATAAAATAATACAACATTTTATCTCTAAAAACTTCTTTGATAATATTTTAAAATTATAACACGTATATATTTTTTTTTTCTCGTATCTTTATATTCGTTCTATCTTTTCATCGTTTATCTAAAAATATTTTATCTTCTAACTAAGGTATATTTGTCACAAAGCAAACGTCAAAGTTTTAAAGTACTTGCCCATTTCATTGTAGAAGTAGATAACATTCTTAATTGCTAACAAGCAAATGCTTTTTTTTCTAATTAAAAATAATTCTTTTAAAATAAGCAACATTGCAAAAACAAAAGTTATACAATTAAAAATGATTCTCCATTTCACGGTAATATCTGACCCTTTTTAATTTCTAAAACCTTTGGCTTGTTACTTATTCTGTCGGTCATCAAAGCATTACTTCTACCAGAGAAATAGTCCTCAATTTCTTGTAACGTTCTATCTTTAGTTTCTGGAAGGCATATGTAGAAATATATCGTGCCAAACAAAGATATACAACCGTAGAGAATGAATGTACCATGGCGAGTGAGTACGCTGGCCAGGAATGGATAAGTTTTAACTACCATGAAGATAAACGAATGCGCGCACATAGTAGTCAGTCCACCGATAATACCGCGTACTTGCACGGGATAAACCTCGCCTATCATCACCCACGGAATCACCAGGAAGCCCAAAGTGCAAGTAATAGTGTATAAGAATATGCACATGACTGGGACCCATGTGGCGACGAATGGAAGATCATTCTCGACCCAGTAATTTTTCAACCACATATATCCACCTAATCCTATCATGGAAAGTCCGCATCCAATGGAAGATACCATTGTGAGCGGTCTCCTACCGCATCTTCTACATAGGACGCAAGCGACGATAGTAGAGGTGAGTCTGACTATTCCCAGTATAACTGCCGCTAAGTACTTGTTCATGCTTGCTCCCGAATCCTTGAAGATCTCGACGGCGTAAAAAGTTATAACGTTGGTGCCTGACCATTGGTATATCAAGAAGTACAGAAACAGCAGGGTGAAAGGTTTGAGAGCGTTGGGTTTTAGCACAGCGCACATAATCTCTCGGAAACCGGTGAGTCGTTTGATGTTATTCTTGTTAGAGAATTCAATCAATGTCTCCATTTCCTGATTCACGTTATAAGTACTGCCGCGGAATTTCTGTAGCGCCTTCTTGGCCTGGTCTGGTTTGCTGCGCGATATGAGGTAGGATGGGGTCTCCGGGAAGAAGAACATCAACACCAATGCGGTAAGTGGTAGAATACCGCTGATGGCGGCGCAGACGTTCCATGTAGCTACACTTCCTAGAGCATATTCTATCAGAACTCCTGTGCTGACACCGACACTGGCAAGTGCGATTAGCATTCCTCGTAGATGTGGTTGTGTCACTTCGCTCGTGTAAACGCGGGCTGGTGCACCCACCATGCCCGATCCTAGACCAACGAAGAAACGACCAGCATATATCATGCGTATGTCAGTCGCGAACGTAATTAGCAGCCATCCAAGTACCGCTGGGATCTCCGTGATGATGAGTGAACGCTTTCTGCCGAACATGTCCATCATATAGCCAGACAACAAGCAGCCGATCGGTGTGCCGATAGAGGATGTGCTAGCTGCGAGAAAAAAAAAAAACCGATAAAAATTAATATATTTTTTCCGTAAGACTAAATTAGAAGAAAAAACCCAATCGAAATCAACTAAAAGTAATATATACAGTAATGTGACATCATAATGTAAAAATAAAGGACAAAATTGAGTTTTGAAAAAATAAATAATCTAAAAGACAGCTACCTGAAATAATTAACTTTCCTTTATAAAGGATATATAGTCACCAATTGCATTACATTTATATTGCTGAGTACAAATTATAACATGGTGTAAACTTTAGTTTGTGTTGACTGAGAAGAAAGTATCTCGAAAGAATTGTAGATTTTAAATCTTTCTCAATGACCTACCGATCCACGATTCCTCCGTCGATCCCTCCTTGATGGGAATAATGCTGTCTGGCTCCTGGAGTTGCGGCAAAGCAATGGCGGAGAAACCAAATACCATGCCTGTGTTGATGGTACCAAGCTGGGCAACCAGAGCGGCCAAGACTTGTCTGATGGCGCTACCCCTGGGTGGTCGACCATTCTCAGGATCGCTGTTTGGGATGGTGCCATTCGCCAGATTCGTTCTCTCATCATTGAGCAGCCCGGACGGCTGGATTTTCGGGAGCAACGTCGAGTCCACCAGCGTCGCCTTCTCCGGGTCTTGCGTATCGCTATTTTTTCTATAAAAAGAAGATTATTAATTACGACGGAAAAACAACTCGAGTGTATGTATAAGTTATAGCTGTAATGCATATTACTTATATGTTATCTAGACGGTTGAATACGTGTTGCGTTCCACATACACATGCGGAAAGTTAACGATGGAAGCAAAATTTTTGCATTCGCGATATTTCATTATCGCACTTACTATTTATATTTGTATAATGAAGCGAGGAACAAGCGCAAGGTTACATTTATGCAAATTACACGGTGATTAGACAGAAAGTTCAATTACACAAGCATTATTTATTAATTTTTTCGTTAAAATGCAGAGATATATAAAATGTGCGGTGACATATTACCGTAATTGTTAAACACGGAAAATTGTATCTACACGCACGAGCTATTCACGTGTGAAGTCGATGAGAATCGATTCGAGCGGACATACGTAAAAGGCTTTCTATAACAAGCTATTATCTAAGTTTAAATTTTAAGGCGTAAGAAATTGATCAATCATGGTCGATTATTCTTCTCACATTCAATTGTGATTGATTAATTCCTTACAATTTAAGATTTAAAACTTAAGTAACAGCTTATTGTAAAAAGTCCATAATAGACTTTACAATAAGTCATTATCTTAGTCTTAAGCCGTGAAAAATGGACCAATCACAGACAAATATGAGAAGAATATCAATTGGTAATCAATTTCTTGACTTAAGATTTAAAGATTAGGTAATGACTTATTATAGAAGGCCCATTAGATTTTCAGCGTTCATTTGTCTGTTCATTTGGAATCATTCTGAGAATACGTATGAAAAGCGAGCATTGCGAGAGAAAGCGAGCGATATAAACATTACTATTTATTCGGTTTGACGGAAAGATAACAATTTATTTTCGTCATAGCAGATAACACGGCAGACGCCAAACATTATAATGTGCGGAATTTTCCACGCTAATCAATATGAGATATTATTTTGTCAATAATGACCTGTAATGAGCCTCAAATCTCTTCTCGTAAAAGCATGTCGTTGCTGGCTGCAAATTTGGCTCGGATTTGACGACACTAAAATTAAATCCGACCTAAATGTTCCACATTCAGTTTAGGACACACAAGCGACAATCTTGGAGATATAATTATTTTGATAATCTCTAATCCGTTTAAATCTAGCGAAAATAAAAACCGGATTTAATTCTTATTTTCATCAAAGAATACTAAAACTGCCGATGGTATCTCTAGTTAGAATTCCGAAGATGCCAATTTGATAATAATTTCCTATAATCCTTGCTTTCAGTTAATGATAAGTTATTTTGATATTATATATTTATATCGTTAGAATTATTTGTATCATTAGAATTATTTGTATTACAAACAAAATGTCCGCAATTAATAACAAAAAGCCTCATCAGCCTGGACTGAATTTTAGTGTTAAATATTTCAGTGTGAATTTGTATACATATCCAGTTTTGTAAACTGCATGTCGAAATCGTTTTCAACCTTGAAACGCAATCCTAAACTGAATTGAGATATAGCAATGTCACAAATTAAATTAAGTAATTTAATGATATTGATGGAAATAAGCATCTTAAAAAACGAAGTAATTTAAGCACTAATATTATTTAAAATCCAACTCAGACTGATAAAGTGTTTTCTATACATAGTTGTGTATTTGTATTAGATTTATATATTTTCAATATTCTTTACTGTGTAAAAGAACTACAAAAAAGAAAAAAAATGAAGTGATTAGCGGAATCAAAATAATTATCGATGATTCTAATATTAATCGAGAATATAGCAACAAATAAACTTTGACTGTGTACAAACGTTTGATAATAACAATAATTAAACGTTTAAATTAAAACTATTAATAAAAGATTAAAGTTAATATGTAATAAAATAATAATATTGATAATATTATGATAATTATAATTATTATAAAATAATAATATTATCTACAAAATAATAAGACTAACAGAAATAATATTAGATAATGTATCTAATACAAAAAGTCATTCCAGTTTGTAATGGATAAAAATAGTCAAATGGAAAAATAGAAAAAATATAGTACATACAATACAGACAATTTGATGAGTTATTGCTATAATTAGTCTAGTTGATCCTAACAAAAAGAACAATTTTTTTTCCCTACGAATGTACGCTAAAATGTATATATAGAATATGTATTTAAAATATTTTACCGGTGCAAACACTGCACAATAATGTTACTGTTGAAAGAACAGTGCCTACTTTTTGCACGAAGAACGCGAAAGAAAAATTCTGACGAGAGAAGAAGAGCTATCGTCGAGTTTCTCACAGTTTGCGAGGCTGTGCGCCTCGCATGATACAATCATGTATTACGACCTTTAAAATGAAAGGGAACTTTAATAAGAAAAATATTCATTATTCCTCGTTTTCTAGAATTTTGTCGATTCTCAATTTTACGTGGAGGACATACAACAATAATGGTAAAAAAATGTAAGGTCGTAAAGAAAGAAAAATAAGTAAAAAGCCATAATTGCCACAAAGGTGATCTTATGTAAATTTGATCTTATGTAAATGATAAGCGATAGCAATGCGTTTTTACTTTTTTCGTTTATCGAGCACGAGCAATAACTCTGTTCATGCGCGTGATTTAACGAGGAAAAGAATTTCTTTACGTGATGCGTATGCGAGAAATTATTTACTGTGATTATAGAAAAGATCAAGAAGTCGACGAACTGTTGCCCAAGGAACGCATCAAGAGAAAGTCAAAATGACGTACTTTAACGTCAAACGATGATTTTTTTTTTTTTTTTAAACAAAGTTTAACTGTTTATTGACTATAAGCAAAATAAAGTCATTTCGATTTTTTCTTGATTTTTTGGAGTGATCTTTTGGGGATGGATCGTATTTAGGACTGAGCATGTATTTGAAATATCTATTTTTATTTGAAAAACAGTATTTGTAAGACAATTGTATTTTCTTATATTTTCTATTTCAGTATTATAATAACGAAAAGAGAGTATTTTGTATTTTAAATACTAAGATTAATTAATTAATCTTATTATTTAAATTACGAAATACATAAAAATTTCAATCTTTCAATTTTAAATACATAATATTTTCATGTGCACCGCTGAAATACAAAACGCATAAAATACACACTTTTATTGCAAAAATTATGTTTTAAATAGAAATATTTCATATCCTAGACCTGATCATATTGCGCAACCGTGCAAATCGATCTCTGGCAGTACTTTTACTTGCACCTGTATTAACAATTATATTTGTTTTTAAGATCGACGAGCGCATTAACTTATCACTTGCAAGTACGTGGATGACGAAAATTAAACTCTCAAAGTTCTTTGGAGTCTCACTTTAAAGAGTGAAAATTGAACCAGTTTTGAGAAAGAATGACTCAATTTTCAATCTTTAAAAATGAAATTTCACTCTTTAGAAGAGAGATTTATCCTAAAAGTTTTAAAGAATACATTCTTGAAAAATAGTGACTCCATTTTCAATCATTAAGAGTTTCAAATTTACTCTTTAAAGCAAGATACAATTTTAGAGAGTATATTTGTGCTTTTATCGCGTTTATTTGTTAATAATTTCCTTCTTATTTTCATACTCGAGGCGTAATTTATCGACCTCGGTTTCTCCGGCGTTTTAATAATTTATCAAGTTAACGATGCCGTTCGCGTGTCACGAGTTTGCAACGTGAGTCGATCAGATTATCATAAATAAAGGAAGTTATTTCTATTTCAAACGATTGCCGAAGTTTGCATATCGGATCCAGCGCGTGTTCCGGACTTTTGCAATACGAATCCAGTCGTTTGGATGAAAGCCAAACTTGCATACGCATGCGGATGTACCAACGGACTTAACGTTGCTTTTGCCGCGCAGCTGCGACCTTTGTTGACGAATTCTACTGTATTCCCGGCGTTCACACCGCTATGTATTATTGGTATTCTACCGAAATACTTACGATAATTTATATAATAATAATAATAATAATAATAATAATAATAATAATGATTTATAATAATGTTAATATATATTATATGCAGTATATTCAATTATGAAAAAAAAATTATAGAATGTATATCCGAAAACTTAATATTTCCGACGAAATGAATTTCCACATTCGAAATTGAGAAATCTATTTTAAATCAAATTAAATTAATGTAAGCCTATAAGCGTAGATATGAGATACAATGCAGTCATATTTTTATACTTTCATTATTCTCTCAGCAAACGAGAATGGATTGAAATAAATTGAAATGGATTCAAATTTTCAGAAATATTGATTCACCAATGTTAAAATGAATGTTATTCATTTATAGGAATTGCATGGAGCATATCTCTATGCCTTTCAATCTAAAAATAATATTAGCTTTTTCTGTGCACACAAACACAATTGTGAATACTATTCAATTCAAAATTTTGAATAGGAAATGCAGTTTTTCAATCCAATTGCATCCAATTGAATCTAATTGAATCCAATTGAATCTAATTAAATCCAAAAACGTATTCGCTATTTAAAGTATGCATCGGATAGAAAAAAATTTCAATCCATTTTAATCCATTCTCATTTGCTGGGCTTCAATCGTAGAAAAAAAAAATCTTTGGTAATATTTTATATAATATTTCTTTTCTAGGTGAGATATAGTTTTTAGTTTTTTTTTTAATCACAAGAGGTATACAATTCGTCGCAATTAATTCGTGGCTTGTTCGCCAAATTTGTCTGGAACGCGGTCGTCAAATTTATGATCTTTGAATGTCTCTACCGAGTTACAGAAGAATAACTTCTAGACGTCAGCTGACATTCTTGTCAACAAAGAATATAATTACTGCCTTCTCGGCGGATGCAAAACGGTCTCATGACAATTCAACGTGTTATTGGACCGTATTTCTCTTTGTATTACACCCTTGGTTGCACCTTGACTTTGCGTATGAAGGCTGTCGACACTTCAAGGGTATCGTTCGTTCAAGTAACCAAATTAGAATAGAAGGATTTCGCAAGATTTTCCATCGGATGCTGGTCTCGTACACGTGGTTATCCCTTCATCGCGTCTCGACGGAATTTTCCGCGGAATCTCAAACGTTATGTTAGTTATTCTGCAGCGAATATGAACAAAGTGACAATCCAGAGATAGCCTTCACCCATGCTTCCGCTAGAAAGCGAAATGATTCACTGTGTTGAAATGATTAATAAAATCTAGAATGAATATAAATATTAACATCTTCTTTTTGACATTCTAGCAATTAATTTAAATGTTCTATCTGAATATTTTGATCTAATGAAATTATTTCCAGATTTGTATCTATACTGAGAAAAAATATAGTTAATTTTAATAAATATTTAGTTCAATACTGCCAACTAAACATTTATAATAAGTAAATATTGTTCAGTAAAAAAAAATGATTATTAAATCAAATCAACATTTCTTGTATCAAATAAATATATCTTTATATTTAATAAATATTTAGTTGACAGTATTCAACTAAATATTTATTAAAATTAACTATATTTTTTTTCAGTGTAGATAAATTTTTGGATACTTCAACAAAACTTCGTTCTGTTCATGTATGTTTCAAAAGTGAATAGTAATCGGCATTCTGTTCAAAAAGCATAAAAATAAGCATAAAAATGAAATATGTATACAAATTATTGTTGGCAAATTCCGCTCAATAAACAAAATATTAATATTTCTTTAAGTATTCTTTTAAACACATATATTTCACATATGATCGTTACTTACTTATTAACATGTAACAAGATGTATAAATGAGAGTTCGATTAAGATATTCAATTCTTATTATTTATTAACATAACAAAATTCACTTCCGCTATCCTTTGACTCAGCAAATGCTTAGATAATACGTTTTCGCATAAACGTGTTGCATAAAACTTTATTTTTTTTTTAATTTGCAAGATAATAAAGATAATTAAAGATATCAAAAGAATTTCAAAAATTCATGTTGCTTTTTGAATAATGCATGAAGTATATTAGCATGAAGTATGTATTAACGTTAATAATTATAGAAATGATATTAAGAGACATTAAGAAATGGACAAAAGCAAAGTATAATCGTGGAAAAAAACGCATGACGTTATATACATAGAACATTTAGAACAGATGCTGCCCGAGACTTGAGATTGGCGATGTTTTCGGTTTCGGAATGATCAAGTAAACGCCGCGTTGTTACATGCGATTACTTTATCTCCACACAATAATTATATTTGCGAAAGCATGGACTCGAGAGAAATTTAAAATAAAATATTCTTTTAACTCCTGTCAAGCAATAGGCATAAATATTAATTCGAAAACCTTGATAAAATATTATCAAAAACATTATTTAAAAAATTACGGAGATTGTTATGTCAAGCTCACAAGATTTAAGGATGTATATTATACGTATTTTTTAACAATCCGAAAAAATGATGAAAAAAGTTATAATAACATTTGTTTTATTGTAATTTTGGAAGTACTATAAAAGTTCAGCGATAGAATCTGAATCGGAAATTATTTCAATAAGACATTTTTAAAAAATAATTACGATAAAATGAGAAAATTTTTATTTATTAAATTATAAAATTAAATTATAAAATTATTAAATATAATTATTAATCTTCTTAAATTGTTTTATGATATTCATTTTTAGAAAGTATTTCATTTCAGCTGTTTTTTTGCAGAGATTATATACTTGATACATCATTAAATTGGCATTACATTGTCATACGAAATTTTTTAAGCGAGTTAATTGACTGCAGACGAGTTCTCAGAACTCTATTGTATGATTAACCAATAGACTGGGAAAATTTTTGTCACACCACAATGTAGCTTTGAAATAAAGACAAAAGAACACACTGACAGTGCGATATAACGATATAAGATTTGATCAGCTGATGAACTCAAAAATTTCCTAAGTCAGCATAACGATTTACTGCATAGGCGGTGCCAAGTGGATTCACAAATTCTGGCACGACACGGCGGAATTGCTCGCGCGATTATTTTTGTATTCACGCTGATTCGCATATGAAGGTTCAAGTGTAATGCACACGCGCGAATTGCATCTCTCAGTGAACGTGGCATTCGACCGAACGAATGCGCGAACGTGTCCCTGGTATTAATAGCCTAATTACATCACGCTTTCAACAAAAGTAAATACAAGCGAGGAGACAGCGACTGTAAATCGTCTCGGAAAACGACAGCACTATTGTAACGCGTTGCAAAATATGGAATGTTTCGATCACAAAGTTTATTGCATTAGTGATCAATTGGCTTCACGGGCCTCCAAGATACCGATAGTTCAAAAGAAGTATTGAAAAGAGAGAGAAGAAGAGACAAACGTGTTAACAAACGCTTATTATATCACACAAGGTAAATGTACTAGTTGATGCATATGTGACCCAATTATTGAATGAATGGCAAATATTTTAAGCTTTTAATGATATACTTGGCTCTATAAATTCTTAATTACAATCGGCTAAATAAATTCTTATTAAATTTTTATAAATAACGAATTTATTTAATGTATTTACCATTAAAGACTTAATATTTAAAATTTTGTCATTTCGTTCAATAATTATAGGTCATGTCAACCAACTGTTCACCAATTAATACATTTACCTTATATTATACATAATTGCCTGTGAATACGGAAACGCACCGCGTTTTCCGATCGTCACGATTCGAAATAATACTTTAAAATCACGAAGATTATCTTGACATTTTGCTTGCTGATTCGTGTCGCCGAAGTTAATATCGTTTTATGCACCATAAAGCGAGATTCGCGTCATCATTTGAAGATGAGTGTGAATAAGAGATGGAGAAAAAAAATGGAAGAAGATATCATTTGATATTTAAGGGTGAGAACACAAAATCTTGTATAATACATCACTTAATAAAATGAACTAATCAAAGTCTTTCATTTTTTTCCTTTTCATGAAATAAAAGACTCTAATTGATTGATTTTCTTATGCCTTACCTATGTGTTATTCGTTATGCAAGAATCTGTGCTCCTGACCTAAGAATTAGCAAGTCAGGAACCTCGATAAACATTCTCGGAGTATCTTCTGTCAATTACTTTTCTAAACGGGAACTTTGTGTTTCGAGACCTGTTCTTAATATAAATTGGGTTTCTCCATGCCATACTGAATCACTGTGAGTAACGACGACACAGATCTCATTGTATTATCACTTAATATCATATCATTATTAATTTACACTCACACTGACAGAGGATTTTCTCACGAGAGAAACGCATTATCATCGCCAAAGTGGAAAAGTAACAACAGCGTCATCACTATCATTGTTCGCGACTCGCATTTTGTCCGCTTCATTTACCTCGATTCCGCTGTTAACTAATACATCCTTTTCTCGCAAGGTCGCAATCGATCATCGCGCGCAAAAAAAAACTTCACGCGGCAACTTTTACGACCGTCTTCTTCCCAAGTGTAAAAATATCTCATCTCCGATGAGCATCGATTTATTATAATTGCCTGATTATCATCTCGCGAAAGCGAAGGAAAAATGAGACAAGTTCTTTAATCGATATAAATGAAGTCGAGATACGTTGTATGAATAAATAATTATCGTGACTAATCTTTGGATAATAATCGATAATACAATTAAATAAATTAGATATAGTTTTACAGGCGTATCGAATATTGTTCACGCCTTTCGTAGTAATTTCCAGCTTACGATAATGCACGGTTTCAGCCATTATAGATTAATCAAAAGTGGGCGGATTCGTGTCACATTAAAAGTCAATTACAGTTGCATTAATGACGTAGCCCGGCTGATGGCGGTCATAATACCGTAGTAAATACGTGCAGATCGAGATATATATCGCTGGTGTCAACCGACGTAATATTAATAGATTAATTACGTCAGCAATGTCATAGACCAATATGTTATCAGTTATCAATAATATTATCTTGCCGGTCTATTGCGATTGGCAAATTTGTCAAACATCAAAAAGACATATTTGCCTTTGTTTCATCGATAAAATCGCAGTGCTAAATATATAATAATCACTTCGCATTGCACGTCGTAAAACACGAAGACGTGACGAGGACAGCGAACAAGATGACACATCTTTTTTATATTCGATTAGAGTTCACGTGCCATTTCAAGGAGCAGAAGAAGAAGCTTTGATTGGACACAATTCTCATATAATCATTAAATAAATAGATTAAAAGCTTAAAATTAGATATGTACGTTAAAAATGCATCTCCTCGTCTAGAGATGCTTTCTTAAAGATTTTCAAGGCTTTCCAACTAAATTCCAATTGAAGACATTAATTTTGTTCTTTAAATCATTCTATTACTTACTAGTCTATTCTCTTATAATTTCGATCGCACTACACTGGTCAACGAATTTTGCTTAGAAGCTACGTTTATTTGCTTTGTTTACAATTGATAATACGATGCGATCATATATTTAAAAATATCGAAAATTACATATTCTCGAAAATATTCAACTATTTGAAATATACTTGGATATTAATAACACATTTTACAGTGTTTGGCAAGAAAGAGGAATAAAACGATTTCGGAGAAAAGACTAAGGACTGTTAATTTCCATTGTCGCGGTCCAAGATCCGACCATCATAAACGAGCTTTCGAGATAAAACTCATTTGTTGAGTCATACGTATACATTTGTGACTGTCGACTTTGCCCTGTGTTTTCTCATTTCTGCTCAGAACTGCGTTCGATTACAGATCATTTGTATGAATCTACGGCGATTCTGTTTCAAATGCAGCATGCAAAGAATATATATAACCCAAGGACAACAAGAAAGTTAAAATAATGTCACGTTGAATGAACGACAAAACAAATTACGTAAATTCGATTAATAATCGGTCAATATGATGTCATATTAAAGATATTATTATTTCGATTTTCTTGTTCTCCTTGGGAAGTAACATAAAAATATATATATAATACTTTTTCTTTATGGATGAGATGGGAAGAAGGAAATTGCTCGTCACTTGAAATTAAAGTGAAACCGTATCGGATTGCTAACTTCCAATCTAACGATTGTGACTCAACGAGGAATGTAACGTGATGTAATAAGTGTAACAATATCACCATGACTGAATTCGCGTCTATCATGGGACGTCTGTCATAAAAAAAAGCGCGTCTCTAATTCTCATCCTGGGGCTTCTTGAAGTTTTCTCTTCTTGTTCCCTAAGAAACCGCTCCGGAAACACCACGTGCTGTCAGCCTGGAACGATCAGTATCGAAATAAACTCCTGCGTATCTTTTTTAGCCGCGCGGTCACGTTTACTCATTCAGAATTCTTGAATTTCAAGGCGAGCGCGATGATGAGCGTGAGAGAGAGAGAGAGAGAGAGAGAGAACGATGAGAGAGAGAGGGCGGGAGAGGGGATGTTGAAAAGAAGGGATTTTAAATGACTCCAGGGATGCATCAACTTACTCTGCCATAGCGCACAATGTCGTTAGATGATCTTTTCTGCGATGAGGTGTGTATAGTACGCGTGTAATGTAATAATGTAATACAGATATATATCACAGTCCGCTGATCACAGTGTTGTATCACCACGTGGTACGCGGCTCATCGCCCCTTGGAATTCACCCTGCTTGGCTAATGATATTCGCGAACCACGAGGATATCGAAGAGATATCCCCGAGAGCTTTACTCTCAGAGACTGATCAGAAGACCGATCGTGCGTCCGATCTGATAAAAGCCCACGAGGGTCCTCCTCCGTATGCGATACATCTGCTTAGTTCCCGCCGTTCTTTCTGTTAATCTCGTATATTCTTGATGGAGACTCCCTTTGTATCTCTTCCCTTCCCTATTCACGACTCCGAAAACCGCCGCGTGCGAAGAGTGGACTCGAGCGACTTGTACGAAAGTCCACTGTCTACGTTACAGCTCGCGCGAAGCGAATGTACTGACGGCAACAGGTCCCGAAAGCTTTATATGCCAAGCTGTCGCTGCTCGTGGAAGAAAGAAAGAGAGAGAAAGAGAGAGAGAGAGAGAGAGAGAGAGAGAGAGAGAGTGAGAGACCAGCCGGGTTGGTCTGCGAGAGCGTGACAATAAGGCGCATGCGGATGAATAGAAGTAGGAATTTTGTTTAATGGAAGAAGAGACTGTGACATGTATAAATGTATAGAAAAAAAAGAAACAAATTTGAAATTTGTCAAGTAGCTTCACTTTATGCAATCGATTCGTAATTTGTTCCGAGTTCGATCCCGTGCTTCACGGCTTTTTCCGCACTTAAGGAGATCTATTGATCATTAAGTTAATTGTTCTACTCTTGCGGAGCCTACGTGAGATTGTGAAAACTAATACTAAAACTCGACGCGATTTGCCTATCTGGCAGATCAGATTCTCTAATGTTGTTTTGTTTTCTTCCATGTTTTGATTAAGAGCTGATTAATTAAAGGCGACGAAAAAATTGGCATGATTCACTAAATTTTTTTCTAGCACTCTCACAGAAATTTAATACTGGTCAATTTAATACTAATCAATTTATTATTGAAAGACAGTAATTAATTATTTATTTGGAATACTAAAAGTATTCTAAACAATAATACTTTTAATACTTAAAATGAGTAATTAATTACTATCTTTCAAAATAAAAACAATAAAAAAAATAGGACTATTAATTATTGTCTTTCAGTATCGATCAATATTAGATGTCTGAAGGGTAATTTATCGCTGCAGAGAAATTTTCTTTCTCTCATTGTTGTATTGATGACATGTCTTGGCTAAATGCAATATTTAATATATATTTAATATTTAATATTAATATACATAAAAAAATTAAACATAGTTATAAACGCAATATATAAAATAAAATAAAAATGTAAGAAATAAAATAAATATAAATAGAAAAAATTTGTAAAATTTGTAAAGAAATTAAAATATTACAAATGTTCGCTAATAATTAACAATGACGATCATGCGAACATAAAAGCGCTTCTGATACGGTGGCACATGTGATCATGCGACGATAACGGTAATACTTGCCGATAACATAACAAAATTTCCAATAAATAATTTATTGTCGCAACTATTAAATTTTTTTTGTTATCGCGATTATTCTTGTCAATTTTTCGCATTTCGAAAGAATTCAGTCATTTACGTAGGCATAATCTCTCGATAGAAGCGGTCACATCTCTTTATCTGAGAAAAATAGAATCGTATCTTGTCGCGGTATTCACGACATCAAATTGTCACGATTGTTGTTCGTGAAACATTTCCTCTGTATTTACGTAAAACACGATAAATTCAGCCTGTGGATTTAAGATGTTTTAACGATATCTTTAATGCTTACAAAATTATTCCACTTTGACATAAATAAAGGAGAAAAACAAAAAAAAAAGAAGAGAAATCAAATAATGACAATTAAAGAGATAAGAATTAAATAACAATTAAAGGAATAAAGAATCTATAAGATGTGTTTAGGCATAGAAAATATACACAGTTAGATGTAAGCAGTAAGCAAATCAACATTGTAATTTGTTTACATTATTGCCTTACGTTTCTGCTGATTGGCCAATTCGCTTATTGTTTACATCTTTTTGCCTTTTTTTAAATGCCATTACAATAACCTTTATTCTACGTGCCGTCTTTTGCATTTGAAATTTATCATACATCATCATCATTGCGATGAGAGATTTTGCGATAAAGAATCTATTCTATTATGATCATGAAAAAATGCGTTAGAAAAATTATAAATCGGAGACATAGTTTCCAAAAGCATAAATGCAAAAGTCGCTTCAATAAAGCAAATTGACTCGCAAATAGAAATTTATCAATCTCCATTTTAAAATGTACGAACTCGAGCACGATAAAAAAATAATGATATAATGATGTAACGATGTAACGTAAGCATTTATAAGTGTACGATAAGGTCGAATGGGAAATAATTACAACGACGAGCAATCTCTCAGAACCGCGAAGATTATTTAATATTTACTCGATACTCGACTTCTCAACGTATCGTTCTCGATATTCTCTACGATAAGAAAGTGCTATAGCATTTCAAAGTTTAATCTTTCGATTCCCAAACGAGATGAATCACGTGTTCTAAATATTTTTTCTGAATAACTCTGTAAAAATATTTTGATAATTTTTTGGCTGAAAAATTTTATAAATAAAACTTAATGCCATTGTAATATATTTATGTATGTTTATTTACTAAATTTTATAACTTTTAATAAACAGGCTATTACACAGAAAACTTTTATGATTAATCGCTTGTCGCACTTGGGAACTCATGTCTGGAAAATCAATTTGGGAGTCGAAAGATTAATTAAGCAGTAAAAAAAAAAATAAGAACATAAAATAAAAAATCGAGATGAGCGTATAAACATAAATTTATTGCGTAACAACAGAAAAATAATTTTAAATATGATTTATTTTATATAATTAAATCAAATCTTTTAGATACGTATTTTGAAGGCTAAACGTGTATTTGTATTTAACATATTTGATGTAATAAAGTATAATTATATAATTATACGATATTTATGATTTTAATGTTATTCAGAATGCTATTAAGCTATCTAGGAACTCATCATGAGATTATAAGCTCATTTGCGTCAATTGATTCATATTTTTGATCACGTTTCCATATCGGCATTATCAGTCCATGGCCGTATTCCAATATACTGGAAGTTTACGTTATATATATATACGATAAACTTTTAGTATTGACAGTGCACGTATATCAGAACAGTCAACATCATTGCGTCCGACGATTATATATTATCAAATTTGAACATGACAAGTCACGCGCCTACGGTAAATGGGATCTGACAGAGACGGCAAGATAACCTCGGTCTCGCAAACACACTCAGTCATGCGGATTTATGCAAACACTGTAATCGTCATATATAGTATATATGTATGTGGAGTATGATATATATATGTATATATTATATATATAATATGTGTGTGTGCGGCGTGCGTGTGTGTGTGTGTGCGCGCGCGCGTGTTTAGGCATGCGAGCAGCATGAGAATTCTTGACAGAATTGCAAACGCGCTTGCAAAAAAGCGCGCTTGTTTATTATATGTAATTTTTATATATTTAACGCATTAAA
Source organism: Atta colombica (assembly GCF_001594045.1). Taxonomy (NCBI): domain Eukaryota; kingdom Metazoa; phylum Arthropoda; class Insecta; order Hymenoptera; family Formicidae; genus Atta; species Atta colombica. The sequence goes on from NW_017259222.1 coordinate 1,921,893, forward strand.
AAATTAAATAACGACGGTATAATTTTCTATAAGTGCTACCATAAAGAACTGAATGATCTAAAGTCTTGTAATTTTCCGAATTCTACATTTCAGATTTTGCTCATTATTATTCTGAATGTTTAATAATTTGTAATAGTATTTATGATGCATGTCTTTGAGACACCATTCGAGACACAGATACGTAACGTAATTATAAGTAATTGTAATAGAATTTCATGAAAAGCGAAAATCTCACATAAAAGACAATTGCTGCAATGAAAGAAGAAGGAAAATCAATAAATTCGGAATCATTAAAAAAACAATCTATATCAGCAATTATAAAAATTTGAAATATGTATTAGCCAAAATGTACAAAGATAAATTGTGAACTTCGAACATAAAATAATATAGTGTGCGGAACAACATTTAAGTAACTGTAATTATCGACAAGCAATAGTCCATTCTTATCTTATCCGAATCGAACTCATTGGCACATTGATATCGTAGTATCAGTGCATACATGTGCACCATTCACATTTTAAATCACATATAATGTAACAGTCACGACAACGACATCAATGACGACATTGATAACGAAAAGAAAAAAAGCAAAAAAAAATCAGCGTATTAAGTATGAATATTTACTGAGATGTTGATGGCGACGATATGTCTGCCTCGCTGCTGGCGAACGTTTCGTAATTCTTGTTTCTGGACATGCTGGTGAAGAACTGAACACGTATATGGCCAGTTGTGGTCGATGAAATTGTACTCAGTTTATTTATCGTAGTCACGAGTTTATGCTATCAATCGAAGCAGTCATGTGCTCTCCCGCGTATGTCTTGCTTTCTTTAATTCCGCTTATTTTCACGCCGACGTTCATGTTCGTGTTGTATTCCGACAAGTCACAGCGCAGACCGCGTGTCGCGCGTTTCGTATGGTAGACTAGAGAATAGAGAATAGAATACGTATTATAGAATTATTCGGAATAGATTCTGATAGGAATTATTCTGTTCTTCGTAGAAAATACAATAGAAATCTAGAGAATAATTGCATAATTCTAATCGAAATCCATTCCGAATAATTTTATACGTGTCCTGATATTGGTTCCCAATGATTCTTTAATTAATTTTCCGAGACCTCCCAAAAATTTGGAAATTCTTGATTTCTATTCAAGAAGAACAAAAAAAAGAAAATAATGTCATATTGATTGATTCATGATTGAATAGGATTGCATTTCGAGACTAAAAATTAAATTTGGCGCGTAGTTTGTAAGATTAGATATGTATCGAATTATAAAAAAAATGGCATAGAGGTTGATCAATAATCGGCCAATAAAACATAAAATTGACATTACTGTGACTTTTTTATTTCCCTTGGATAAAAATCAGCTACGATCATGTGACACTTTATCTTAACACTTATCATTTTTCATATTATATTTTCGTCATAAAACGCATTTTATCATAAGATACATTTATTTCAATACTTATCTTAATTAATATTTTTGTCATAAAATTTAAAACTTCTCGTAATTCATATTTTTGTCATAAAATTTAAAACTTCTCCAATTAAATTTTTAATTAATTTATATAATCTAAGACTAACAATAAATCAAATTGTGCTTTATTAAATAAAATTCACTTTTTTCAGTTAGGAGAAAACATAAGAAAACTCGAAACAACAAACAAAAATTGGAAAACATTCATATATTTCCGAAAATCTTTTTTGCAAAGTTTAATGCACAATTGACAATGCACACATGAGATTGAAGCAAATAAACGCATTACAATTAGAAAAAGTGAGAGAGAGAGAGAGAGAGAGAGAGAACGAATGATTGATTGATATTTATTTGCTTGCAAGTATTCGCCCACAATTATTGTAACGTGCACTTTTGCATTCTTATCTGAGGTACAAACGATTATATAGCAAAATGTATGCATGTGACCATCGGTGATTAAAACACATTACGCAAGTTGTAAATCACATGCGATTCGTTTGGCGAACGCGGTGAACGAACGTTTCGTAACGACGGAACGTTTTAATTGCTTCAACCCAATATTCACTTCATCTATGCAAAAGAACAAACTCAAATTTGATTCTCTGATTCAAGTTTTCACTTTCCATAATTCTTCATGTTCATAAATTTGAGTATATAAAAATATCTCGTTTGCACGTTGCTCGAAGATAATTTAAGAAAACTTATTAAAAGGAAAACTATGCGATTTTATAACAAAAAAAAAAGGTAAATGGATAATTTGAAAAAAAACTACAGGGTTAAAGCAATTTTTGAAGTGATAAAATTTCTTTTATTATTGTAATATTTTATTTCATCAGTGCTATGTTTTGTTATGTTTTGTATACTTTAAATTGTGTGCTTTAAAAACATTGCAAAAAAAATTATTGTGATTCAAATGACGTTTTAGATCGTAAATTATAATTTCCGTTAAAATGAGGTGAATGATTCTTAATGATGAATCATTCATTAATTAGCCGTAATGCTTACGTAAGATCATCTATGAAAAGATACAATTAATTGATTCTACGAATTCGTCTGCAGATATTCCACGTTCATCCATTTTTTGTATCAATGATTTATATAACATTTAAGTCAAATATCTCCTTGTAAAAAAACGTAAAATAATCAGTATTCAGAAAATAAATAAATTCACGGATGCAGAAGTATAAATACATAGAAATGAAAAAATGAGGAGCAGTTTTTTACAGCGACGTCGATTAGTATTATAAGTCGAATAATTAATCAATTAAGTAGTTCATTATGGTTATCGCGTGCTATGAGTTAATTCGAATTGTTGCCTGCAATATATATATTTAGATTCCAGCATCTTTCTACTTGCGTTTCTTGACCCATAAAGCCATGGTACACAGAAATTTAAACGGTAAGATGTGAGCAGTAAGAAAATCACCATATTGGATTTGCTATTGTCTTATAGCATTATGGCTTTACGGTCTCTGCTGTGATTACTGTGATAACTTTAATCTCAATTCAATTCGATCTCCATCTTTATCTTAGAACTAGAAAAAGATGAAGAATTAATTAAACCAAGATTAATAATAAATGGTAGAAATAGGCATTAATCTATGAGAACACACTCTTCAATATCCTCTTTACATAAGAATAAAGTAGAATTCTCTGTGTCTACTTTCACAAAGCACATTTTATAATGCATGAGGCGCAGATGTGAATGGCGAGTAACGGATCTCGCTGGACGATCGGAAAAGTAAAAAAAAATAGTCACACTGATTAATAGTTGAGCTTGAGCAATCGTCTCTAACAGGTTTTTCCACCGAGTGGAAAAGTACCGATGTAAAAGATTCACGTAATCAATTGCACGTATTGGACCTCGCATTATAATCACTGTTGCCATCGCCTCCGGATTTGGACCAGTGTCCAAGAAATAGTTTCAATAGTAAAAACGTAATATACAGATCATCGTGAATCATATTAATAGTAGGTATCCATCCAATTAAGCGATATAAACGTCAATCAACTTACTCTTCGAACAAATATGCATGTCGATTTTTTTCTGGTTTCGAAAAGAAATCTGCGGCAGAAAGATCAAATCTAACGGCCTATTTCAAGATTCAAGATATATCACTGTCATTTGTTAAAACTATTTAAAAAATATATATCATAAAAAATCAGAACGGTTAGTCGAACATTTTTTCTATCTATCAAAAATGGAGAATAGCTAAAAAGCTATTCTCAACTCTTCGGTCAAAAACCGCTTCACATTTCTTTGGCTGCTTTCCATTTAGTAAAATAAATCGGCAAAAACATCATTCTATCTTTCTCTCTCTATTCAGAAAGTAACAAATATATGTAGAACAACACTTGTTTCAATTTATGTCTCCAAATGCAAAGTAGATCGCAACCTATCGACCGCACTGCTATATTTTGCCGACATGTTTATGCACGATTTATTATTCGGAAAAGAAGAAGGCAATCGTGTTCAATATACGCTTGTTACAAAACAATAGATATTCATAGAACGGAGTCGTGATCGTTTGGCACGTGAAATAAAAAATATCATAGTCCGCTGGCATGTTCGATCGAACAAAGTGCACTCGCGGCCGAAGTGCATCAGTGGACTTTGCGTTCTCCAATTAGAATGAACTTGACAAAGAAAATCTCTATCCGGTTTCCGTGCAATTTGTTTTTTTTTATACCGCGGTTTCGCGTGCATTATGTTATCCTTTCACATAAGCCTACTTATGACTTATAAACAACTGTATCAACTAATAAATACCATCATAATTTATTTTATATTCACTCACGACTTGTCTAAAGAGATTCAAGATAATCAATCAAATATCGAATTTTAAATTGGAAATAAATATGGAAGCTATATCAAATATTTTTGTCATTATGTCTCGTAACATCTCTCCCTCTGATCTAACACTAACGATTCACAAAGGCCGTAAGTAAAACAAATAACCAAGAATGGGACGAGCGTGCGTGAATATGCCGTTTTTTTCTATACTGCATTTATTTTTAGATATGGAACTTTTATCTCCCTGTTGCTGTTGAAAGGAATCGAGGCAGCCAACTACACGGTCAACGGCCCTTCGCTGTTTGTTCGCTTTGCAGAAACAGCCGGACGGGTTCACGTATCGGATGCGTGACGATATGCACGCATGAAAGTAGTTGAATCGATCATAAGGAGCAGCGAAGTCGATCGCAATCTAATCTCTTACGCGCTCGTCGTCATTTCCAGCCGAACAGAATGATAGACTGACGCCGTGCTGACTCGTAACTTCATTCATTCGAAACCGGGAGCGGCTCGGAGCGGCGAGTTCCGAATAATGAATCATGCATAAACATGACGACAAAATATACGAGTGCAGATGATAGGTCGCGAGAAAGACGCGTAGATAAACAACGCACGCTTATTGAACGATTCGTTCTAATCGTTTTAATCGTTTTAACGAATGTCGCGCGTTGATTTAAATATCGTTGATTTGAATGCGATTGCTCGTCAACAAATTGTTGTTTGTTCACCTTGCCCTACTTTTCATCCGTTCTTTTTTTAAAACAAGTTCTGCGAATTTAACACGATATGCGTTTGACAAAGACGCAAATCATATTAATCATCCTTTTTATGATTATTTTCGACAAGATTGTATTTTAATATACAGGTAATTAAATTATATTTAATTAACTCTCAAACTGGATTTGTGCAGATAATTGACATGATAAGGTGAGATTATAATTAATAAGTCAAGTATTTACGTGATAGGACTTGACAAAAGACAATAAAATATCATTGTGTATTATACTCTGTTTTGCTCTATAAATTTTTTTTATTGGACAAGTCACGAGATGTGATAAGAATTAATTAATATTTCTTCGGGACAATTCGACATCGTGTCACGTGCTCTATACGCAATCACAGATCTGGCAAAACATCCAAACAACTGCAAAGAATATCGAATTTATTTTTAAAATGTTTATTTCGCTGGAATGACGTAGATATTGTTAATTTCTAGACAAATATTTGTTAAGTGTAAACAAATGTTAATTTTTAAGATTTTCTGCCGCTTCATAGAATTAGCACAAAATAATAATCGTCTTAATAATTTTCCCAAACACTAAGGAGATGAACAAGAATCACATGATAAATTTCGTGCGAGTATTTAGCATAGCAAATAATCAACAATTCCCATCAGCTAATAAAAAGATCATTATATAATTTAACAACTGCACATTTCGAAATTTGATTATTTACACGCTTTTGCTATTGTGAGACGTCTAGAAATAATAGAAATTGTCTAACATATTAGGGAAAAGTTCGTGGCGTTTTTCCCGTTAGATGTAACGGGAAGAACGCTACGAACTTTTTCCCACATCTAATATAATAATCTATGTCTAACGTATAATAAAATTTTCTGAATACAATTTCCTTATTTTTTTTTTATATATAAGTATAAATCTAAATCTAATATAAATATAAATCTTGTATACAATAAATTACATAAAATAAAATACATTATACTTGAATTTGATATTCTAGATTTTAAGAATTCAATTTTGATCGATATTTTCAGAGAAGAAGAAAAGTAAAGAGAAAAAGTAAAAATTAAAAGAGAGAATTTAGAACTCTTAATATTTTCTAGATAAGCGTTGCTCTATCGTTAGAGCAATATCTGTTTAACCTACTTGCATGTCATTAGAATACATATCTAACCAGTTCTTCGGAATTTGTGGTGAAGTTTCAGGTCAGATGAATTATGATAAGACGACTTAAAATTAATGGAAAAACAATCAGATATGAATTTATCTATTGTTTTAGAGATTTTTGCTGCGAGATAATGCGTATCTATAGAAAATATTTTATTTGATATTTCTTGGTATAACATTTTATACTTGGTCTTTTTCTTCATCTAATTTAAATTTAATTTTTATTTTAATTCATTTTCTATTTTTTTAGACAAATCGCTAGACGATTGTCTGCTAGACAAATCATAATTTTACGATAACATTAATATGCAATATTAATATTTAATAATATTATTATTATAATCATTATCCGATTGTAAGAGTAGTATTGCTAGCACCTAATCATTTATATTTCCTCATCTCTGCATACTTTGAATATAATTCTTCAAACACACAAACAAATTAAATTAATAATAATATTATTGTAGAAAAATAGATTTATTATAATTCATTATTTTTCATTTCTTGCCCTAAAAAATATAACACTGCTTCAGAACACCTGTTGAACTATATGGCTTTTCTATTCTCTAAAGGTTAATGAAGAGTGCTTCTCCCTGAACCTGTTCTCCCTAAATCTTCCTTTTCATCGCCATTGCATTCTTCATTTCACGCGATCTACGCAATCGGACTTTCATGTTTAATTCATGTTAGTCACGATGATCTAGAGACGTAGTTATTTATACAAAAATGATATTCGAGACTTTAAGAAAATCTTATCAAGAGATCAATTAGGAAAAGTGAAAAGAAAAAAGAAAACAAGGTTTATATTTTTGTCACGTTGTGATATCATCAAATAGCTCATTTTGGCAAATATTTTTCGCACTCGTGATCCGTACCTGCTGACAGCAGCAGCTGAGTGGAAATTCACTGATACGCGCGTGTAATTTACTGTGCGTCAATATCGACCGGTTATTTACGGACACGAAGTAATTGAACGCGGATTCACATTGACACGGCGGGTCCACGCGCTTGCCTTAGAGATTTATACTGGTGCAGGATTAAATTGACACGTAGTCGTGAACTTGTTTCCGTTCTCAATATACGGTGTCTCCGAAAAGGACATTAGATTTTTTTTCATTGATTTGGAATCGGAATTTTTTGCCTACGAAAGTACTGGGCGAAGTCTTTCTCGCATTGCGAACTGACAATTTCGGAGAAGAGATTAGATAACAAAATCATCAGTTAATTTTAGTCAAACTTATTTGAATAAAATTTTAATCCGACATCTCATGAATAGCTATTTGGACAGACTAAAATAGAAATGATAAGTCGTTATTTTTGACACAGTATCATACGGTAGATGAGACGTCATTTTCTTGCAGTAAATAGTAGTTCTTTAAACTTAGCAGTACATCGCTAATAAGGATGGCGCTAAAATTAGGCAAAAAAAGAAATTATTTTTTTCTGAGTCTATATATGATAAATCACGTTAAAATTATTGATCAAACGCAAATAAAATATCGTTGTTCTAATTAATGGTTACATATCAAGAAATTAGCAAAACAATTAGAAATTGTTATGCAGCATGAAAAAGGATTAAAAATCGAAAGCAAAGACAAAAGGGCAATTATGTAACTTTGGAATGGAATTTCAATCTTTAGAGTGAGATTCACTCTAAAAGTTTTACAGAGAAAATTTGCATTAAATTGCAAATCAATTTGCATTAAATTGCAAGCGAGCTAACGAATGAAAATGAGATTTATTTCACAAAAAAGATAAATGACTCATTATAGATAAAATGCACGAGAAACTAAGAATTATTGATCTGTTTATTTTGAGACGTTTAGATTTTTGTATAATATAAATTATATTATTATATTTTGCAAAGAGCTATCGGTAACAAAATAAAAATCTGTGGAACATCTACGAATTAATACATCTAATGTTTCATATTTTATTAAATATACATTCAACGAATAATATGTTATGTTTTCATGATGATATGCTGACATAAATAAATAATTATTTATTAGATCCGTGCTAGCGATAATTTTCTCTACAATCTAATGATAATATATAGATATAAAATTAAAGACACATTTTGTCAAGTTTAAAGTGCATGTTGAATGTGATACGATAAGATTTGTAAAATAATCACAAAAAAACAGGAAACGGTATTTTGTTATGGCATTAATTGAGGAGACAAATGAAAAAAACAACTAGATTATATAGTAGATGATACATCTGGATTTATATTAATGAGAAATATAAAATAGAACGATTAAAATCCGAAATGTAAAAAAAAGAAGAAAATGAAGAAAAAAGAGTTCTGCAAAAAGGATAAAAGAACATTAACATTATCCTCTATGATTTATTTATAAATAACACGAATGTGTGTGTGTGTGTGTGTGTGTGTGTGTGTGTGTGTGTGTGTGTGTGTGTGTGTGTGTGTGTGTGTGTGTG
>NW_017259222.1:1930526-1930888 GCF_001594045.1 Atta colombica
AAGAAAATGAAATAAAAAATGCTTTATTCAGTATCATAACGATTAATTTATATAATTATTATGTATGTAATTACATTTAAATGTAATTATGTATGTAATTATATTTGTCTATTTAAATAAAATGCTCACATTTATAAGATTATATCGTCTAAATGGAAGTTTTTAATCATAAAATTAATTGTCGGAAATGTACGAGTTTTATATCGTAATCATACTTATAATTGAGACTGTTGAGGTAGAGTACATAAATATTGTTTCGTTGACAGATGTTTAAATTGGAAATAATTGATACTTAAACAAGAAGAAACATTAGAAAAAGAGATCAATTGTAATAATAGACTTAAATATATGTATATGATAAT
>NW_017259222.1:1930988-1954079 GCF_001594045.1 Atta colombica
TATTTAGAACGAATAATTTCAAAGAACTGAAAAAATGATTCAGAAAAATTATTTAACTTTGCTTTCATTTTTATTTAATAAAATTGTTGTAATTTTTCTATATTAGAGATGCTCACGTACAATTAGTCTTAGGTATATTAAATTGTAATCGTTTTTAAATTGTAACGTAATGCAGATTAATTTGAAATAAAGTAAAGATTCGGCATCGTTTATGCTTCTTTTCATTATCGGCAGATAGATGTACGCATGGAGGAGTGACTGCTATTAATTAATCACTCCGTGGCTATCTCGTTAATGCGATGAGTAAACAATTCGATAAAAGTATAGAAATGGACGCGCGTGTATACGTGACTTAGAAACTCGATGGGACCTCGTTACGGCAAAGCCGCCCGCCGCGAGATAAATACATTAAATGAAAGAGTGTGTATCTTTAAAATAAGATATCTCGATATATCGGGTGTAACAGAACTTTAACATAATCCTCCAACGTAGCATGCTTTTACTCGAATAATTATTCATCTGAATACATTATAATTATCGATTCAATAAAGGCGATTAATTTATTTGCCTTCCATATATTCCTTCGCTTCTTTTCCTATAAAGCGTTCTATTTCAAGTACAGAAAAAAATCCTCAAGATCCAAGTCTTATTTCTTTAGAAAACCTTCTTAACCATTAATTTTTTAAATATATATTACAAAAATAGACATTACTTATTTATTACAAATCAATAATTACTCTATTAAGGCTGAATTGTTCTATCTTTCGATAAACTTCAGCTCACTGTCTTACTTTCTTATTCTCTTATGCTCTTATTCTGTTTCTTTTTTGTTTATCTAGTAGGTCAGGTTATTAAATAATTTATCCGAAGATGGAACAACCGACCCTTAGACTAGTAGATAATTTCGTACAAGAAAAAAAGAAGAAAGCCATCGCTAATTTATTACGAATCATACAGATTTCAAGTCGAATTTTCTTCATTCTTCATTTTCATCTATCGATCGAATCTAAACGAATCGGGAATGGCGGGGATGATTAGCCGCTCTCTCTTATCCAGAGGAACAATTCATTCGTTACGTAAAAGCAAATCGCCGCGGGAACGAATCTCGATTAAGCCAAGGGGATATTCTTTAACGAGGTATTCCGTAACAACGCGACATCTCGAGCAAGAGAAGAACCGCATTGTTTTCCAACCACCGGGTACGTAGCGGCACTAATTCGACTTTATTGACGTGCGTGCTCACGCGATATGCGACATGTCTCTCGCCTTGCGAGCACTTGAGTGACACGTGATGTGAGCATGTGCGTTTCGCACGTTAAGGGATGGGCGACGGGCGTTATCGCGTTTCGCACAAAAAGCCCGCGAGGCGTAGATTGTTGAGCGAAGTGGAGCTCGAGACTGCCTTGAGCTGGGTCAGGATTAAACGAGCGAGCGTATGTGAGCAATCCAAGTCAAAACATAATGCTCGTTTTTGTCAATATAGTAACCAAATTAACTTTAATCTCGGTCCAACTTACTCTTCATCCTCTTTTAATTTTTAAAACTAGATAAAGATAAAGAGTTAATTAAAATTAAATTACACTAGTAGAAATGAATATAAGTCGAATATAAGTATTAAAATTAAATTATACTAGTAGAAATGAATATAAGTCGAGACAAAATCAAAACGACATTATTCTGATTTCACATATGCAGGGTTAGGTAAGTTAATGTTTTTTTTTAACTGAAAGTTAAAGTTAATGGCTTTATAAAATTAATAGTTAAGTTAAGTTAAAAGTTGAAGGAATAAAAAATTAACTTAACGTAAGTTAATATTGAATTAACTTAAGTTAAAAAAAAAGTTTATTTTGAAAAAAATTATTTTTTAGATCATGTCCTAATTTTTCTTAAAATGAGATTAAATAACTATAATATAGATTATTAAATAAATTAAATTTTTAATTTTTTTATTCATATGTGATATAAATATGTAACGCATATAACACATATAAATATATAACGTCATAACTATATAAGTTATATAACTTTTAAAAAAACAGTTAGCATATAGAGAAGATACAAGATCAGTGATTACTTTTTAATAAGTCTTAAGAAACTGACCAATTACAATCGAAGAGAAGAATATTTGATTGTAATTGGTCAATTTTTTAAGGCTTAAAACCTCTATTGTAGATCCGAACTAAGGCTTATGGCATAAGGCATAACCGCTTAAACTAATCAGAGGGCTGTATTAGCATCTTAAGAAATTACTTAAGATGATCTTAAAATATGAACAGATTATGAATATACGCCCTTAGTTTTATTATATTTTATTATTTTTCTAAGCTATTTAAAAGAGATAAAAAGTTTTTTAACTTAAAAGAAAAGTTAAAAAGTTAACGTTTAAAAGTAACTTAGTTCAATTAAAATTTAATGCATTTAAAATTAACTAAGTTAAGTTAAAAGTTATTAACTTTTTAACTTTTTTTTTAACTTTTAACATTTTTAACTAGTTATTACTCAATTTTGCACATATGAAAGATGATGATTTCTGACTGTTTAAAAAAAAAATTTGACTGTTTATCAATGTTACGAATCAAAATAAAACATTTTAAATTTTTTATTGATTTTTATTTCTTGAGAAGACATTTGTGGATAGATGTTAGATATCCAAATAAACCGTTTGCGATATCCACACGCACAAAAATCCAACACGCATTATGGAGTCGTAAATTGTTTAAACCCGAGTTACACTACACATTCAAGAATACTGCGAATGGAAGATTAGAATTTAATCAATCAGAACGAAACGGATTAAAATTAAAGTCATCTGATTCGAATTCTGATCTCTAATTCGCAATTCCTTAATTTCCAATGCGTAATGTGAGGGCTTAAAAGTCTCTCTCGCAATCCTCGCTATACTAATCTGAGAAAAAAATTATTTATTTGACTAAATTAGTTTAGTTGGCTTTATTTCTTTTGTTGGATAATATATGTGTTTAAGTCAAACATAATATTTTTTAAATTAAATACATATATTCTTCATCGAAAGAAATAAAGACAAATTAAATTAATTTTTAGTAAATGAACAATATTTAATTTTCTCAGTGAAGAATAAACAAAAATAGAAATCCTGATAAAAACGTTTTTCCTTTGAATATTGATCTTTTCGAGACTTCTAAGTGTTCTAAGTTATATATATGTACTCAGAACGTCGATTTTTTTTATTCGATCTTTTTACATGAATGTAATTTCATCAGAATTACATCAGAATGTATGTTCATCAGCTTCTACTTTTAAAGAGTGATCAATTAAAAATAACAAATATCTTTATACAAACAATAATTTTTGTCAATTTTATTTTTCTTGTCCAAAAATGTTACGTTATCACCAGATTTTCATTAGATATTATTTATAGAAACTGCTAAAAATTGTAAACATTGTCTCTAATTGTTGATCTACTAGAAATTATTAATAATTATTAATTCCAAATAATTATAGTAATTAATTACTTTTACTTATGGCTAAATGTAAATAATTACATTTAAAGTTTCAAGTACATTTAAAGTTTCTTTTATATCTGTACAAGCAAAATCAAGGCTGTCGTCTTTTTTATCATGATTCCGCGACACACGACATTGTTATGTTTTACTTCCTATTGTGAAAGTAAATAATGTATTAGAGTGATTGCATAATGTTCAAAGACTCGGCTCGGTCGAATAATAACAATTTTAACGAATTCGCTGTCGAGGGAGATAATATATTTTTAAACGAATGCCAAAAGTGCCACATAATAATATTTTAATGGAAACGTGAATAAATGACTAATTGTAAAATTTATGCGCTTCTTTTTATTTATCTTATTTTCCAATTGTATAATATCCAATTGTATAATATAATTTAATATGTTATATATATTCTTAAATTTAATATTATTTGATTTGACACACACATTAACATTATACAAAATTTAATACATAATAATATATATAATGTATTCATTAATTTAGCATATTTTTATACATTAAATTCATGTAAATTATTAGAAATGCATATTGTAATTAGAGATTTTCGTCTAAAAGGTTAGATTTATTCGAACATTTTTCTTTTTCTGTGCTTGAAATATGTAAAAAACAATGATATTGAAAATGAGTAATTTAATTGCATTCATTTCGATTACTAATAAGTTGCACGTGATTAATTATCCGATTGAAAGCGTACTATGTTGAAATGCATGAACATGTTTTATACAAGAAACATTCATATCAGAATGACTGCATGATTTATCCATTCAATAATAACCTAGTTTACTGTTACGAAACGATGAACAGAAGTGAAAGATGAATTCGATAAGAAACATAATGCATAACCAAATATGTATACGTTAAAGCAACTACATTACGCTGATTTATTCAGTTTAATAATAAATTGCTTTAGTGCTGCAAAACGTTGAATAAAAAAAAATGAAGAATTTGATTAAAAACACATTTGAAAATAAATATAAACTTAAAAAGTTCTTTTCGCAATGGTCTTTCGCTCCATTTCATTCAAGAATAACTATTGCGTTAAAAAAATTTTAATTGCATTCTTTCGAAATTATTCAATCTCGATATAATTTTACCTGTAATCGTAATAGCCCATTGAGAAAAATTAAATTTACTATTATATCATAAATAAAAAGAAAAAAATTAAGATCGAGATAAGCAGTAATTGCGAATTGTGGTGTCCTCTGTAGATCTTTTTACACGATTATATAAACAAGTATAGTCGATAAGCTAGATAATTTATTCATGATTTTATTTTCCATTTATTTCACATGATGCTTTCTCACTTTTGTATACACGTGCGTTCTCATTTTCCTCTGATTAAAAAAAAAATGTCCGATTGAGGACCAAATCTGATGATTTTTTTTAAAAAGACCACTACAAGAGTATACTAACAATTTCAAAATTTCAGTAATAATAATCGACCTCATACAGAAAATCGTCGATTTCCGACGGAACAGTAGTTAAAAGAAGCTATAACTTCAGGCCGCTGATTCTGATGCGCAATAATGATCTGCAATATCGCAATTCACACAATAAAGTATGAATAATTTTGACCGGTATCCAGGAAGCTACAAACGGACTAGATCGTCATTGTAACGTTTCGATTTATTTTTCGATTTTGCAATTCGGCCAACTTTTTGATATAAATTCAAGTGTCCAAGAGAAGCGTCATCAGTAAATGTCTTCCCTATACATTGCATGTTTCTTGCCAAGATATTCACGTATGTTCACAAAAAGAGAGCCAAGTTACCATCCTCATGTGTAACATCAAAGATCTGTTTCCAGTAAGTAAAAAACAACAAGAAAAAGAGACATAATATTACGTAACTTTGAGAAGCCTGTTAAGCTCATATTTGTTTGCATAAAAATACATTTGTAATAAAACAAACATTATTTTATATATTTGTTACATGTAAAAACTTGTGGAAGATATAAGATCTATTAGATCTCTCTCTAATAGGATTATATTTTTCTTCTTTATTAATACGTAAAGAACCTTGAAGCTAGATTTTAGTGGTTATAAATAATATTTATATTATTTATAAAGGAGGCTGCCCACGCCATTCCAGTTTTTCTGGATAAAAATTATACAAAAATATTATTAGGCAAGCGTTTAACTTCGATCAAGCGTTCATAATATTTTGTTGTAAAGTTCGTGTCGATGTTGAAGGAAAATTGAAACACAGAAAATTTAAATTTTAGTATACATTTATTAAATTATATAGATTAATCGGCACGAACTTTCCGGACAACAATATATAATAGAATTCAAAAATTATTTTTATTCTTTTTTAATATACATCCCAAGAGATTATGTTTAGAAAGATTGGGCTTAGATTTATTAAAATATATATTTTTGCGCTCAAAATGCACGTATAGAAACTGATAGCAAGCTGACGTCAAAATAACGTTATTTGACGTCAAAATCATTTAACGTAGCTTGTTATTTGGGAAATGAATAGTTTAATTGCCTTCACTGAATTGATAACTAGTAAGCTTCGCATGATTAATAATCCGATTAAATGCGCATTATTAAAATATGAACAGGTGTGATTTGCCTCTCCATTGTGCATGTCACATTAAAGCGATTACACTAGGCACTAGTTATCGCATTGATTTATTTCATTTAATAATTATGTGGTTTAATATCGCGAAATATTGAATAAAAATGAAAAAAAAAAATTCAGTGAAAAATACAGTTTATATAAGAATGTGTCACATGTTAAAGTGATTATATCATACTGATTTATTCAATTTAATAATCTTTTGGGTTTTCTATATATAATAAGTCATTAGCTAAATTTTAAGTCTTAAGCCGTAAGAAATTATCAATCACAGTCGAAAATCACAGCTTAAAAACTTATTATAGATTAATTTATTGTAGAAGACTCATTTGATATTGCAAAAAAAAAATTAAACTTAAATCTCAAAAATTGAATTCAAATCTTATTTTGTTCAAAATTGTATCATCTTACCCTACTTATTTTTCTTATTATTAAATATATTATATATTGTATTCAAGAAATTCCGGAAGGGTTTGAGGATTATCGCCGTGTTCTCATCCATTGTTAAAGCCGGCGATAATCCCCAAATCTTTCGGTATCTTTGAAGATAATGTAAAAGTCTAAAAAGCTTTATTGTGTGTTATATATTATAATATATATTGTATGTTAATATACTAAACTAATATAATAATAATAATACGTTTAAGCATCATATAATCTCTATCACACTTTTTCTTTCAAAAATCTGTTTGTCTTTGACTGTTCCCTTTAATTCAATACGGAAAATGGATCACGTGTCGCGATTTTGCACGTGAATACAATAAGCTGAGCACATGTGAGAGAGAGAGCCGATCAGAGGCTTCGATCAACTAGTGTTGCTCGTTAAATCAGATTAAAGCAATGTCCAAAGCGTAAAGGTCGCTTTTAAGGTCAGCAGAATTGCGCATCGCGACGTCATTTGTCGTCAGAACGTACACCGCGAATGATGGATTTCACCCACATAAGGGTGCATCAGATACTTTCATCGATTTTGAGACCACTCGTATTGGAATCGACGATTGAAGATAACATCGAGCAGGAAGAGGAGGAGCGAGAAGACGCATAATTTAATATTTTTGTTTATACAAGAAAAATTGTGTCAAAGTTATAACTTTGGTGAAGCGATTATAAATGTTTACTGTAGTTAATTTTCAAACGTTCAGTATTGGATATTTAAGTATCTCTCTGCATGAAAGATATGAGATTATTAAGCCAAATCGAAAGTTTCTAAATAAATAATAAATATGTCGTTCTAAAAAAGTGATCGAGTTTCATATAAAATAAAGTTCAGAAAAACTATTACATAAATTGATCGTTTTAATTATATTAAATATAATTAGAATCGATCTCCACGAAAAAAAAGAAAAAGAGTTATAAATGGAGTACATTAATTATCTCATAACATTATTCAATGACAAATTATTTCACACATCAAATGTGCTAGATAATTTCGAGCACGCAAAATGCGGAAAGTTGAAATCAGAATTTTATGTAAGTCTCCTGATATAATCCTTTGTTTGATAGTGTCATAGATAATAGTAAATATAACATCTCGCGCAATATAAAAAATAATTTATTCAAAATTAATTTGCGATATTATTTCATCTACAGCATGACGAAAATGAAAATAAAGTACCTGTTGATGCGAAAGGAAATTATTATTACGCTAACTGCGATGCTTCGGTGTGGATGAGGAGCTGCGAGAAAGAAGTGATTGAGCCCTTACGATCGAGCAAAATCATCGGCACCATCCCGAAATGGCTAAAAGGCACCCTGCTGCGAAACGGTCCGGGCAATCTAAAAGTGGGCAAATATCGTTATCAGCATCTCTTCGACAGCTCGGCTTTGTTACACAAGTATGTTTTATATTAAAATAAAAGCTAGAGAACTTCATTGACATAAATATTGCGCAGATTCGATATCGCGGACGGTGAGGTTACTTACCAGAGGCGATTCATCCAGACCGAAGTGTACAAAAGGAACATGGCAGCCCAGAGAATAGTTTACAACGAGTTCGGAACTAACGCGACACCGGATCCCTGTCAGACTATATTCCACAGGTAAACAAGAGCGAAACAATAAAGATAATCTTGAAATGAAGATAATTTTAAGTGAAATATACTTTTCACAATTATTTAAGGAAATCGAGAGAAAGATTTGAATGTTTGAATTAAATTATGAATATTATGAAATAAATTATGAAATTATGAATTAAATTATGAATTTATAATTAAATTATGAAAGGTTTGAATTCAAAATGATTTTTTTTTATTTTGACGTTGTAAAAGTCAAAAGATAATTTTTTGTTACAATTTGACGTTAAGAATCAAAATAAAGTAATTTTGATTTTTTGTTAAGTTTTGTGTATTTCTTGGGTAATAGGTAGAAAATTATATATAATATATTTGATAAGTGTAGACAAATTATATACGTTGACAAATTATATACGTTGCATTGCTTTGAAGTCTTGCAAGTTGTCTCTCTATTTTAAATTATTTTTAAAATGATTTTTCAGAGTGGCTGCGGTGTTCAATCCAAACAAAACACTATCGGACAATTCCATGATTTCGATATATCCATTCGGTGATGAATATTATACGTTCACGGAAGCGCCAGTGATGCACAGAATTGATCCAAAGAATTTAGAGACAATGGGCAGGGTAAACGCTCTCCTTTATTTTAAATTTAAATATTCAATTTAAGTTTGTAATATTTCAGTTTCTAATATTAATTTGTAGTGAAAGTTCATAATAAGTTCTCTAGTTGCAAAAACTATTTTTTTCCGTTCGTGTTTTGCAGGTAAACATGTCGAAATACGTTAACATCGTAAATCATACCTCGCATCCTCACGTTATGGCCGATGGTACGATTTATAACGTAGGATTGAGTGTAACATCGATGGGACCTCGATACAGCGTTGTATGTTTTTATCCCAATTGCGTAACCGTTGGTAAGATTTTTTATCACTGAAAAAAAATTTACTAAGTTTTAATAAATGTTTGTTATCATATAATAACTAATTAAACATTTACTTGTAATAAATAAATATTTATTCGATAAAAAAAGATATTTAAATTAAATTAATGTTCTTGTATCAAATAAACATATGTTTACATTTAGTAAATATTTAGTTGATATTATTCAATTGGTACTATTCAGCAGATATTTATTAAAATTTATTTATTAAAATTTAGTACATTCTTTCAGTCATATAATATAAAAAAAAATTTTTGAAAGAAGAAACTAAAAGGTTTACGGTATTATCGGCCACGTAATTAATTTTACAATGGAAAAAAATAGATTAATTTTCTCGAGCTTTTACAAGTTTTGAAATAGAATAATATATTTTAGACCATATTAAAATACTTAAAACATAAAAATTCTAACATTTAATATTTATCCAAAATATTTAAATTATATACTTTAATCAATTCAAGTGCGATTATCTTAGATAATTCCGGAAAAGAAAAAGAACTCTCCATGTTCGATCAAGCGACAATTGTGGCCAGTATACCATGCAGGTGGTTGCTAAATCCGTCATATATGCACACCTTTGGCATCACGGAGAATTTCTTTATCATAGTGGAACAGCCACTATCGATTTCGATCGTCCAGATGACAAAGAATCATTTCAAACAAGAACCTATGATGAATTCCTTCAAGTGGCACGAAAACAAAGGTGTATGTATCCATCGATGAAATCAGATAGTTATGTGTGTTAAATCATTATTAGTATGTTAAGGTATCTGATGTTTCTGTCATATCAGACTCTCATCCACGTAATCTCGAGGAAAACGAGTCAAGTTGTAAAGACGTTCGTTGCGGAGACGTTTTTCTACCTCCACATCATCAATCAATTCGAAACTCGTGATAAAGAGTATATTGTGCTGGATATATGCTGTTATCGGAACCCAAAGATGTTGCAGTACATGTACTTTGATGCGATGAAAGTATGAGATTCGCGCAGCAAAAATACTTTAACTGTATACACGTAACTGATAATTCTAATGAATATTTACATTAATGTACAGGATATGCATGGGAACGCCAATTTCTCAAAATTGTTCCGCGCCAGGCCACTACGTTTCGTACTTCCGATGAGAAAACCGAACTCGGACACGCTATCGGACAATCTTATTACGAATGAAACGATGCATCAGAGCACGGAGTTCCGAGATGTCAACGGCGAGTCTATCAATCATAAGTCGAACTATGACGTCAATGGCAACGAAGACAACGTTGAATACAACAGTGAAGCTAAGTTTTGGCGAGACGAACACAGAAGCGTTCTGCAGAAAAAGCCGGCCGCTCATCGACTTCTCGACGGCAGAATCTTCGTGAAGCCAGAGCTTCTCTGTGATGTCGGTTGCGAGACTCCGCGAATAAACACGGATTTTCATCTTGGCAAGGAGTATCGATACTTCTACGCAATTTCCTGCGATATGGATCTTAACAATCCTGGAACGGTCGGTACATGAGCCAAAGTATATCGCGCGTTCGATAAGGAGTTGCAAGTCTACGCTCTTATTATGTAATTTAGTACGACAAGATATTGATAGCATTTTACTGCATTAATAAAATTAAATTTTATTCGTAGCTCATCAAGGTCGACACATTCCAAAAGACCAAGAAACTGTGGCAGCAAGATGGTGTTTACCCAAGTGAACCAATTTTCGTACCAGATCCTAATGGAAAGGTATCAATTGAGCATCATTTTTTTGGGAAAAGTAAATAAGAAAGGATTCAAATTACTTTTCTCTTGCTCTTTTAGAACGAGGATGATGGGGTGATTGTGAGCTCGATCGTGTGGGCGGATAAAGAAACACGAATCGGTTTATTGATCTTGGATGCTGTGACATTTACAGAAATCGCAAGAGCTACTTTCGACACACCGGGACCGGTACCTAAATGTTTGCACGGTTGGTTCAATCTGAACAAATAACTGAATGCGAAAGAAAAATTATTTGAATTATTTTGAGACTTTTTACTATTAATTTTTTAGTATTAAGTTTTGAGTATTAAACTTATCATATGAGGGAGTCCAAGTTTGCAACGTGGCAAATTGTCTTTATTGTGTAAATAATTTTTTTGTAGAGAAATGTTTTTTCTCTATTTCTCTCAAATTGTCTTTATTGTGTAAATAATTTTTTTGTGGAGAAATGTTTTTTCTCTATTTCTCTCATTTCTTTTGAAATAAATTAAGTATTAATTTATTGCATGATTACATCAACCTTTATGATTATTGAATTTTGCTAGCGAATCATGAATCATATATAATGCAAACAATCTTGAAAATCGTTTGCTATAATCATTTTTGCGTTTGTTTTTTTTGTAACTGCGCTGATAAATATTGTCAGATACACGAATATAATAAGTCATTTAATATTTTTTAACGATACGCAATGTGTTTACAATCGGTGGACAATGCCTTTGTATAAGAATGCGACAACACGCGGCGCTGTTCGCCGATTATAATAAATGTAACAATAAATGTATATATAACAATCTTATCAAGATGAGAATCTAGTCGAGTGGAATGTAAAATCTTAAACATCGTCAAAAATTTTCGCAGCTTATTGAATGGCGGAATATTAAATTAATATTAAAGCCATATTCTTTAGACTGCAGTAATAACAATAATTATAATACAAAGTTGATTGAACAATATCGTCTCAATTGCACTATTAAAAACTATCAAAACAGTAACTACGATATATATGATCCTTTGCCTCTAATATCCTAATTAATCTAATAGTGAATTTTTTTACAAGAAAATACTCTTCATTCTGATACATCCGAAATGCGATTTTCGATTGTTAGAATACATATCTTGAATAAATTTACTAAAGAATTTTTAATGATAATCAAAAATCGCACTCGATTTTCAAATTGAATAATTTCTAAACGCGTCCTGTAAAAATAAACATGAGCTAGTTTTTAGAAGAAATCCAATGGGAATTTTTCCCGGTTGTTTCTAAATTAAGTATCATGAAGAATGAAAGAGAATTGTCCGCATTTTCTTGCTAAGTTCAATCTACAACATGACGATCTTCTTGTATACTTAAAATTGACAATAGTTAACGATTAATAAATAATAGTCTGGCACAACCATGGTCAGATACTTATTAGCTGAAGGAGCGTCAGCGTAGAAACTCTAAATGATCTCGTATATCGATATCATATTATATTAGGTCCAATTATGCACGTTTTATTACGCGGGAAAGTGCAGCGTGGCTGCTTTTGGCACTACAAATCACTTTCGCTCCATCGAGAGATCCGTTCAGCCATTTAAAAAACTTACCTTGTCGCTTGTCGATAGAAACGATAAATTCGCGATTCAGCATATTTCATAAAGGTACTCTCAACTCGATACCAAGAATACGAAAATCCATCTGATTCCAGTCCAGACTTCGCGCGTGTTCTTGTATCGTGCAAATGTTATTCTAATAAAATGTATAACGAAAAAACATACGTGTTTCACGAGGTTTCCAAATAAAACGATTTAAATCATCCATTAAGAAACGAATCTCGATGTGCGAATATATCTATCTATCCGATAAAAATAATCCGCGTATATGAATGTGGATACTATCAGGGATCGCATTTCACATAACATTATGTTAGAACGAAATAAGAAATTCCGAAACGGAACTGCAACGCTTAATACTATTTCGCGCATTCGCGTCTTGTCTTGGGACTTTCATTATTTCGCTCACCTTAAGGCTTAAGTACGAGAGATGTGTTTGAGAGAATATCATTACGCGTTACTCGCACATAACGACTCCGTCGCTCTCGAAACGCGTGAAAGGGGAAACAAGGAAGGAATAAAGGAAAATTAGATAAAACACGGCTCTCGCATTATTTGGGCCGCATCACGCGATTATGGCGACGCGGCTATCACAATATAAGCTTTTGCTTTCGATTTTGACACGGCAAAACCCTCAGACTTTGTCCACTTTCTCGCAATCCACGGAGTTTATAGAGTTTATCGTGTTGATGTTTTTGTTGCTCTCCGTGTCCGTCTCGCTTCTCGCCAGGCTCGAGAGCGACTCAGCAATGTGTGATTCAGGATGCATCGGCAGGATACCAGCGTTCGCGTCCTCAATGGCTTTCCTGAGCTGCAAGATAAAATCCATGTATAATTTTATTAATGAAATTAGAGTTTATAATTTTCATCCCTCAATCAAGACGACTATTCGTTAATTTTTAAGTGTCTTGCCTGAAGAATTGTACCATCGTGAACCATACCTCCTTCAACGCAACTACTCCGACCAGCCTGCCGATAGCCGTTACATAAGCGTGATTCACACCGACCATACTGAAGAGGCTGTGCACTTTGAGCAAGGACGTTCTTTCGACCAGCTGGAAAGGAGCTGGGTCAATATGACACCTCGAGAAATCTACCTCGAGTGCCATCTCGCTTTCCTCCCATCGTTTCTGATCTTCGGCCGACATGTCTATCACTCTCTCTCGAGGCTGATTAACATATGCAAATGTGTTATTTAGACACTGTATTTAGAGGAAATAATTATATTTGCTCACCAATTGTACTTTCTTCGATGTCGCCGGACTTGGGGCCAGCATGGGCGTATGAGACTGCACGTTCATGACATCTTGACTCCCTCTGGTACCCAACTCCGGATCAGGATCCACGTCTTGCAACGTGGCGGACTTACGGAAGATCGCCTCGAACGCCAAACGAATTCTGCGATATATTAATAATTATTCTTCCATGTTCCATTCCTTATTATTTACTATTCTAAAACTTATTAAAATATTTAAGACGCTTAAAAAAAAAATAAAACAAAAAAGACCGATAATGTATGTTTTTTTTATAAAATGTACAATAGATTACTGTATAAAATATTATTTTTATTTATATTATATTTTGTATTATATGAAAAATTGTTGAAGTTAAAGATAATGAAGCGATTCACCTGCTTTCCGCGCCTGTAACTGTCGTATAAGGTGTCACCGCCGGACTTACTAACGGGCTGAATCCCTTAAGAGTGAAAGAATTAGTCTTCTTCAAAATTGACTTTTTCGGTTGCGATCCAAACACCGGTGAATGGAACGTATGCTAAGAAATGCAAAAAAAATATTACAAATATTAATCTACATCGAGGAGAGTGATATACAAAGAGAGGAACAACCACAATTGACGTCAAAGTCAACCACACGAACACTTGCGAGAACTCACATGATCGGGACCGCTGCCGTTGTTTGCTGACATCGTTAGATCATTAACACTCTGCCTCTGCATCTTGAGAATGTCCGGTGCCGGGATGACCTCAAATCTCGAAGGTCTTCTCGTCCTCTCCTGCTCCCTCAGCTGTCGTTCTATTTCTTCGCGTGCTCTCTCCTCCGCCTCCTTGTGCCATTTTTGTGCAACCTAGAATGTCGACGATGATATATAGAAACGAAAAATAAAATCGCGAATGAACTTCCAAGGTATTGGAATCCTACCTGCAATCTTCTCTCGCGACCGATGTGCTTCTCGATAAGTTTGACTAGTGCTAATCGCTGGATCGATCCAAGTAGAATCATGGAGTCCGGATTATCCACCAATGGAAATCCGCGAAGCTTGCGATTTTCTTTTAATATGTCTTTCAGTTTCTGATAACTAATACCATGCCATATGTATTTGACATCGCGGACCATGAAATCCTCCACGTAAACATTGTACATTCCTACAACAATTAATTTTTTTTACCACCTTTTCCTCGGTTGCGTAAAATCTGTGACAAGTCATAAAATTACCTTTTTATTTATTCCGAACGAAACGCTTTACGAAATAACAATATAAATTCAGTTAATTGAAAAGAAGATAAGTCATCATAAAACGGAGAAAATACCTACCTGAACTGGATGGAAGTAGATCAGGCAAGTAAGGCAATTTCTTGATAAGAATGATGCTGTCGTATATACTAGGCTGTAAGAGCGCGGCGATGGCATTGCTGATCAGCACTGCTATCATTATGGGTACAATATGTGTGATCTGACCGGTCATCTCAAAAATGATGACACTAACGGATATTGTATGCGTCACCGCGCCGGAGAACGCAGCCGCGCCCACTGTGGCATATCCACCTAAATGAAACAATTTCACGACATAAATCTAATTCTTCCCTTAATTTGCTTTCCTCTTTAAATTCGGTTAAAATTACCTCACGTACCTAGTATGAACTCATGAATTTTTTAAAATGCTTACACGTTTAAGAAACATCAATTATTCGCAATAAGTTATTTTTCAAATATTTTAATAAAAAATAATTTTTTTTATATTTCAGTTCAATATAATAAGAATCATCAATCATCAATAAATAATTATAAATATTTAATTTAAGATACCTGGTACAATGGGTGTAATTACTCCGCCATAACGTACACCAGTGGGAAACCAAAGAGCCATGGCTTCACCAACCGTTCTGCCTAGCGCAGCACCAATCTTGAATACGGGAATAAAAATTCCAGATGGTACCGGTACCGTTGAACTTATAATTGAAAAGATGAACTGAAACCGAAGTTCGTTTCTTCCATTTTCATCTGTTCTTATTATATAATCTATTTAAGAATATCGCGATCGAGTAATTATGCGAAAAAAAGTCATTTTCTTACAGTGAATAAAACAAAACTGAAAAGTCCACTGAAGACATCGGTATATGATGTCGACCAATGCTTCACGATATTCATCTCCTCGACGCTGAGATTCTCCTTGGTCCAAGTAAAGTTAGTGAAAAGCCCGAAAACTTGATCGTGCGTGTTCAGATCACCAGCCATGAATTGGCCGAGCCCGACGGGAAATGACACAGATGAGACTATCAGAGATACAATGCCGGGGTACAGAAAACGACTGAAATTAACGAATTATTTCTTGATCACAAACTCAAAATGATTGTAAAAGAAATTCGTGTTGTGACGATTTTTAGAATTTTCGATATGCGACTTCGAATGACTTACTTCTTCTGTAAGAAGCTGTTCATGCTCTTGTTTTTCCGCATGAAGATCACATATTGCCTATGTAGCCAGACGTAAAAGGCGCCCAATAGCCCGCTGCCAACACCGATCAGGGCGAAGACGAGGAGCTCTTGTGGATCGAAAGGGAACTCCATAGTGAAATTGGTGGCAAACATCGCTGTGATGGTCTCTTCGCGCTGAAACCAGATTGCCAGTAGACGAAACATCGTAGCACCGCAGACTGCGGCGAAGAAACCACGCCAATAATTCCTGACTGCGAAATACACTGTGGTGACCTCGATGCTGAAGAGGACGCCACCGATTGGGGCTGCAAAGCAGGAAGCGACACCCACCGCGCAAGCCGCGGCCAGCATCTCACAATTCCTGCTCTCGTTCTCGTAGATGCCCTGGAAGCTCGTGACTAATTTGGAGAGGAGCGTTGCGACGATGCTGGCGATGTGCACAAATGGACCCTCCTTACCGAGTGGCAATCCTGAGCCTAAAGTTGCCGTCAAGCCGATCACCTTTGGCATATCACGATCTTTATTATCTCTGTCTCCCTTTTACAGGATTATTGCGTTCTTTTATAAATTTTAAGAAAGTTGTAGTTCAACTTTGATTGTGTACGCGCTCTTGTTCTTAATTAATTTTCTTAAGCTTTTACGAGTATAGATTAAATTGTTTCGTGAATAACTAACCTTGGCAACCAAAGTACGAAAAGTCAAATATTCTTTCAACGCCACACCGCGTAGAATGGTCTTCATTTCTGGGATGCCCGAGCCTATACTTTGAGGTGCAATAATGTGCACGAAGCCAGCGCTAAAGAGAATAAGGCACACTGGCATGGACACCCAGGCTAGGTACTTGAAAGCCGGATGCGTTGTAAGATCCTGATAGAGCCATATCCTGGCTGGTGAAACGAGATTATCGTTAATGTGCTATATATATCAATGTCAATATTAAAGACTTTACGTTAACTTCTAATACTTTTGCGAAACTCTTTTAGCCCTTTTAATTAAATCTATCTGTATTACCATTTGCATTATTAGAATTAGAAAATATATATATAAAATTTGTTAATATTGTTAATATTGTTCGATATCAACAAATTCTGTAAATATTCTCGTATAACAAATGTAATAATTATTTAAAATGTTTTGTTTGGGGATGAAATTTATATTTCCAAAAGCAAAGTAGACTGACCGTTATTACACATGGAAATTCCACGATCCATGGCATAACTGATGAGAGCCATAATAATACCGAGGAGGGCAAGGAAAATCCAGTCCTCGCCTAGCCGGGCGCCGGTATGTTTCCAGATGAAGGCCAGCAGAGCCAATAGCTTCCGGCACAAAGGACCTCGCCTCGATTTCCGTAGATCTTCGGCCCTTGTTTTATCATATTTTCGTCTCGCTTTTTCTTGATATTTGAGTTTGCGTGCCTCTTCCTTCGCGTACTCACCCAGATCCTTCGTATAGCGACCATACATCTGCAGGTAGTTGGTTTCGCATCATTTTGAATGTTCAGTTGTTAATTAATCGATTCATGCGCAGACGAGAGACGTCAGACTTGCTCATTTGAATTCTGAGCCCACTTTGGACGGTCCATAATTCGAATTAAATGTGAGATTCAATATAATATAGCAAAATATAATTTTTATCTTATTATGATTTTTATATCGCATTTTCTATAAATTTACACCAAAATGTAATCCAAATTTTCCTCCATTCTTAGTTTTCTTATAGCATTTGCAAAATATTACTTAAAGATAATTAATTATTTATAAATAATTTATAAGTAGATATTTTTAGACACAATAGCTATGCTCGCGCGCGTGTATTATGTTTTATAAAGTTATAATAATGTTTAAATCAATCAAAAATTTCATGCAAGCATGATGCAGAAAAATTATGTATTGTTAATAAGTATAGTAATAGTGCATATATATTATTAATAATAGTTGCATATAGTAATTGTCAATTAAATATTAAAATGACTATAATTCACTATAATTTAGCGTATCGCATTCTGTTAATCACATCGTTTCTCTTCGCATAATTTATCATTAAATTCGATATTCCATTGGATCTCAAAAATACTGAGTATCCTTCTATCAATCAATTTGGACACGTGCTATTCTAGACTAGACTACCTTTTCGAAAAATTAAAAAAAAAATACAATCAGTATCGTTTGCATAATTTAATATTGTTCATTCTTTTTTCTCAAATGTTTCGAATATTGTGAGATTTTCTTGTCGATCCTTCGAATGTTGTGTTTTATGTATACTAAAAGAAGATAATGTTATATTAACAGCATTATTTTAATTGAAAATAATCTTGTTGATTCAATAACGGTGTAATAAAACAAATAAAATTTTAATAAAACAGAAGAATGTTTGTTACATTAATAATGTTACGGCATGTTAACAAAATTATTTTCGAATTATTTCGAAATTATTTAAAATAATGTTATTGATATAACATTATTTTTTCAGTGTACTTATTATCATACGTACTTATTATCTGAAAAAAATACTCAATTTCGATAAGCTTGCTTCTGACAATAATCGAAGTTGTTGCCAATTAGATCCGCAATTAGAAGTTGTCAATTGATTTAAGTACTTTCTTATGATACTAATCAACGGAGAAATATTAGAAAAAAGAACTTTCCTTTTTTTTACCGATAATATAACACTAAAACAACCGTCTTAAAACTGATATGAAAATCATCTCTGATACCATACGGTATAAATATGGTATATACTATCTATCAAAATAAACGGTTATCTAATTTACAAAACGGGCCATGTCTGTAATGTGATTCTTAACAGATTAATAAAATGATAAAAAATTTTCTAACATACTGCAGTAGCGGGGATCCTCTAAAAGTCTTATCGATTGTTCCTATCATTAACTAACAACAGCCAATGGCAGAATAATCTTGGAAGAAAGCGCTCTCATTGACTAACGCTTTAGTTAACGATAGTGATAATTGTTGATAAGATGTTAGAGAATCCCACTGATCATAGTGATATAATCGATGGTCTACGAAACGATGGTTAACGACCGATTAGTTTGTACCATTTTTTCCAAATGTCGTTGGATATGTTTATTTGTTAATTTAATATAACTACAAAAAAAAGAAAGTTAATACACGCTAAAATTATGTTGTTGCATAAATGTCATTTCATCAAGCATATGTCATGATTGTCTACATGCTGATATTATTATTTTTTTTATACAAGTAGCGATATATATACATAACGAACTATCACGCAAGAAACAGCCTCAAGAATATAATTATACGAAATTGTTCGTAATGGCCATAATGCCGGGAAAACTGTGCGCTCTCGCGACAAAAGAGTCTCAATAGAAAACCTACCTTGTCGCGAAAAAACATGGTGAAGTTAAAATGTGAGGGTGTACTTACAAGATAGCTGTCGTTACAGACAAAGTATGCCCTGTTCAAAACCAAAGTTGGCAAAGAGAGCTGGGCAAGGATTTTCACGGATTGCATCGAAGATTCATCACTCGGATAATTCAGCTCGTGATAATTCGAATTTAAGTCCGAGGATGTGTCTTTCATCGACTTCTCCTCCATTTCGTCCAAATAATCGCAAATTTTTTTAATCTACAATCTGAAGTTCCGCTACACAATACAGTGTAGTGCACAAACAATCCTGATTTTTTTCCTTGGAAAACTCACATCTGTCCGTCATTAATAATAAAAGATGTTTTATTTGGTTAAAATCAAAAATTATCACTTCATTGCAGGGTTGATAAAAATCATATAAATTATTTAAAACGCTTAATCGATATTTTTAACACGTTTAAACATGTTTTTTTTACTGTCTAAAGCATATTTAAAGTACTGTTTAAGTATACTGTTTAAAGTATGCATTAAAAACACAATGTTTTATTCTTAAAAAAAAAAACATCTCTTATCAATCTTGCCTTATTGTAATTGAGTTCTAGTCAGAGTCATTGAGTCATTAAAATTTTTGAAACTCGATAAATCCCAAAATCCAATAATTTTGATGTTTATAATTTTTATTCTTCGTTTTTTGCGCATTCTTATGCAATAGTTATTTTTAGGATACTAAGTAAAATAAGAATTTAATCAAACAAAATAACAGAAAAATACTAAAAATACTTTACATCACTTACTTTCTTTGCTATTTAATAAATTCCCAGTAGCAATATATTTTTAAATCACGTAAATTTGTTAAATTGTTTATTATAAATTGTTTAATATGCACAGAAATCTGCTTTGTTTTTTCCACACTAACAAATTCATAAATTCTCCATCATCTGATTTACTTTCTTCAAACGTTATCCAAAAAAACATTTCGTTGATTAATATTAATCCACTAATAACAAATTTTTTTAAGCTTTATATTTTAATTTGGCTTATATATCCAGCATAATAAAGTTTGAGTCTGTCACATTTCTATTTGCACAAATTTCTGTCCGAATTTAACGACTTGCAATAAAATTGCGATAACGTCTGTGCGAACTTTCACAACCGCTTTGAAGAATTCCTTTTTTTTTAACAAAATAATCCTATGCAACTGTGCGTGCGTGCACACAAATGCAAACTAAACAGCGACGTCTCGTGAATGTCTGCTTCAAAGCTCAGCAGAATATTTGTTGAAATTTGGCAACAGTCAAAATCCTTATTTTTAGCATTGCCCAGCCAACGTCAACAGGGCGAAATCCTATTGTTTATTGTCGAATAAGCTGCAACGTATCACCTAATGTTGTAAATTCATCTGATAGACGTCCTGGTTTTCCCATATCTTTTATCGCAAACTGTTTGTCAATCAAAAATTAAAATCAATAATGCTCACAGAAAGTCGACACAGGTTGTAAGTTTGTAACATCGTAACTACTATAATTGAACGCGTTTTATAATCTTTAAGTGAATTAACATCTTAAAGTCAAATAATGTGATTTACTTGAATAATCCTTGAATAATCCTCAATGTTGGTATAGTAGTTTCAATTGATGCTTCTATGACCATTTTTAAATTATCAGAGTCGGAAATATAATCAGAAATAGAGACCTTTTTAAATTAGATATTGAAGATAAAAGTTCAGAGTTAATGTGATCGAGTAGATGTGTTTTCTAAAACAAAGTTGTCAGTTCTATTTGTGATAAACAATTAAAAGCCAATTTATCTTTAAATGTTTGTCTAAATAGCGAACGTTAAAATGAAAACATTACAATTACAAATTAATTTGTTTACAAGTGTATCAATAATTAAGATTATGATCAGCATAAAAAATTAATTCACTTATAAAATGCGAAAAAAGATTATAAAATCATTATAATAGTTCATTATAGTAGTTACGGTATTAATTTTAATTATGAAATGAAATTAAAAATTTCCCCTAGATTGTATATATGTTGATCGAGAATAATCTAAAAACTAAGATCGAAACATTATCACTATTAAGCATTATACTAAAAGATTTTAATAAACTTACAACCTGATTCTTTTTATATGGGCGCTATTAATTTTTAATTTTAATTTTTTTATTTAATTATAAATAAAGCTCATTGGAACATTGTTTTCATTGTCTGTATAATATCACTTCTTTCAAAAAAATCTCAAATTTAGATTACGAAGTACGTATAAGATTTATTTATTATACAATGTGATTTCGCGTAAAAATATACTTGGCACGAGATGTTATCACACCTGTTATTTATTCGCCACCATTAATGTACGTTTTCACTCTTTTGATAAATTTAATATTCTCAAAATCTTATGTATTCACTCATATATTCGACACGGTTCATTTATCCGCTTCTATTTATCTGCTTCAAATTTATATAATATATATTATACTTTCATCAACCCTCAATAATCAGTCACATACGTTATCGTGCGAATTGTCTTAAGTAGATAGACAGAAAATAATAACGAGTAAAAATATCGATAAATGTGACGAGTGATTTCTTTATCAAGATAATTTTACGATAATTTCATCTCTTTTTAGAGAAATATATACATGTTATCTTAACAATTATCTTATAAAATGAGATCGAGCGACAGAGATAATCGAATCTCAATAATTGATCGGAGTGTCAATGATCTTAATTATAACTATGATATACAATATTACAATTTTGGCAACATCTTTAGAATTTATTGACGATATAAATATGAGTACAGATGCGCATATGCATCGCGTAATTCCATCGAACAATATTGCAACTGTACGATCGTGCAATGACTCGCAAAATGCAAAATACTTCAGGATATCAATTTGATTTAAGATTATAGACTTAGAAATCGATTAATCTAATAGTATGGATTGTAATTCTCGCGCGAAGAGAATTCGTGCCGAATCATGTATAAATCGAAGAGATAATATCATTGAAATATTTATAGATAGAAAGCCGCGTATTTTAATCATACGGAATAATCGATTTAAATATGAAGATATCGCGTGAAACAAAGATTAGATGATATCTGACAAGTTTGATTCCTTGGATCAAAATACAGGTGATATCTAATACCGCTACGCATGATCGTGACGTCAATGGTGACCACGTTCCACTGGGCAATTGGCCTCTAATCCAATTTTAGTAATTAGGCCTAACCAATTGGCGATACAAATAACAAGTACATTCGAAAATAAATAGGATAATTTGCTTAAATCATACCTTATAGATACAATTTCGATTTAAAACTTATATAAGCTCTTTACGCTATAAAATGTAAACAATAATTAACATTATATGTCAATTGTAGTTACATTTTATACGAGATTGCAATAAACATTTTTAAATCGAAATAATTTAATTTAGGCACAGATGCGATTTAAGCAAATTTATCTTATTATGTAAACAGAAATTATCCAAATTAGTCAAATTGTTAATTTGTCCTAAACATTACAGCTGTTCTAATTATTTCATCGTGGAATTAGCATTAATATTTATTACTAAAACAATTTTTGCAAATTATTAGCAGTATTCGAAGGTATTAATACCAGCCATAAAAGAGAGTTAAGCCAGGCAATTCAGAGATGCACCCGGAAATTGCACGATTACGA
>NW_017259222.1:1954179-1978064 GCF_001594045.1 Atta colombica
TATACGTGTATGTGTCATGATAACATGAGGATCTCTTCATGCTAGTCACGCGTGCTCGATAAGCATAAAGAGTCCTTAAGAGCTCATTCGTGCATAAAAGCATTGTTTAGAAAGGCGTCTCTGCAAAGATCGCGCATACCCCTTTGAATTATAAAGCTTTGCGAAAATTAATACGCGGGTACACGAAATTATACGCACTATTAGAATTTTCTCAAATCCACCTTGGACGCTTTGCATAAACGATATAAATCAGAGTCTCCTGCTACCAGGCAATTTAGCTACCTGATGTAAATTAAAGTATTTACAAGAGATATCAGCAGACTGAACTAGTTTATCAACAGACTAACTAATTTATAATATAACAGTTATTTATAATATAACGGTCATTATAATTAACTATTTAGATGATATTAAATTTGCTATACATATTTAATAGTGTGCGAAATTTGACGTTGATTCTTTGATCTTTGCCACAATTCAATCGCCCGCAGACGTTCTTGCATTATAAGTACTTACAAACGTTTGAGACTCCGCATTTATACCGCCGCGAATTATGAAACAGTCGCGAGAATTGTTCGCGATTCGTTGGCAGCTGATCAACTGGTTAATTGCGATGACTAATGTGAATTGTTACCATGCGTT
Source organism: Atta colombica (assembly GCF_001594045.1). Taxonomy (NCBI): domain Eukaryota; kingdom Metazoa; phylum Arthropoda; class Insecta; order Hymenoptera; family Formicidae; genus Atta; species Atta colombica. Next base: position 1,954,822 of record NW_017259222.1, read on the forward strand.
GTTAAACCTTGCTTGTCGGGAAAACGTATTGTTTTCGCGAAATAACAGTCAGTCCGAGCGTCGCAATTTTCAATTTGTAACGAGATATGAAAAAGGGACACCTGTCGCTCATATAATACTTGACAGATTACAGTGGTTACTTAATATCGCATCGTATTATGCGGAACTGCCAATAAATCGTGAACGTCCCGTTTACTCAAACCTGCCCGAAGTAAATCGTAAATTTCGCAATACGAGAAGACACACCGTAATACCTAAGCAGGATTACATGAGAAACATTTATTATAGGCTTCTGTTGCTGTATATTATATAATGCATTTTTGTAAGTATATTTTATAAAATATTCATTACAAATAAATACAATTGTAAGAAAGAATTACATTGTGCGAGATATCGCAGCAAAAACATATATGTGGATTTATACTTCTTAAATTATGCAGATATTTATAATCGATTAAATTGAAAATCCTTTTCATATTCTGATAAGGAGTATACATTAAGAAAAATGATCTGATTGAAAATGAATAAACCGGAAGATTTTAATATCAATTAGAATATTCTATCTATTCTCAATTAGAATTATAATAGATTCAATCAGAAAATTCTGATTTGTCCCTTTTCAATTAGGATTCCAAGCAGATTTTCATCCCAGTGTACAAAAGAGAAATGCAAATTGAGATTTTTCCTCTATATAGTTTTGTGCAAATATTAAGATTCATGCCGGTCAGCACTTTCAAATTTGCTTAAAGATTTCGATATGCAGCATTAAACATTACAAGACAAGACCGATATTTCTCGAATGATACGTCAAGATTCATTGTGTACGTACATTTCAAGTATTAAGAATCAACCATTTTTTTGTAATGCACTCACGTAATGAGAAACGTGTTTTGGCGCCAATAAGATAACGCGAAATATAATAAAATAATATATATGTTAAATGTCGAACTTGACATCTTAAAATTATGTCGTTAACTGTCAGAAATGCTTTGCATAAAAAAAAAATATGCACGTTCCTTCAATGCAGCTGTATCTAATAACCATCTCGCGAAATCATTTATTTGAAATGTAGTCTCGCCTACTTGGCAATTATCCAAAGGTCGCACTATTGGGTTCAGTGTTGCAGAATGCAGTTTACGAACCATAGAAAATCTTAGACAAATCATCGCGTCGTTATGTCAAAGCTAGTTGAGTCAGTAATTTAATTAGGAAATATTAGTTCCAGATGAGAAACGTGGAACTTTAAATATATATGATAAGCGAATAATCTGCTAAAATCTTTAGCGATTATTATATATATATATATAATTTGAATATAACATCAAATTTAAAAAAACTTGATAAAAAAAAAGATATATTACAATGAATATTCAACTTAACGCATAACGGATGTTGACAAATAGTCTTGGATTTTTTTGCAATAATATTTGCAACAATATTTGCGGTTTAATTATAAGGTGTAGTCATTAACGTTATTAGCAAATTTTACTGCAGTAACTCATGTAATACACGATTGTAAATGCCTTCAATTATAGTCTTTGACTATAAATTTAAAAATTTAAAAATCGTCACTGAAATAAAGTAACTTCGAAACATTGGAAAAACTAGCGATAAAGCGTTTTAGTGCGGCTATTTCCAAACTGCATGCTCATATAAGTAGCGTACGCTAATATTTGCGGTGACTTTAAGGAACAGAAAAAGACTGAGAAGTGAACTTATTTCCAAAAGAGAACTGCTTACAATCGTGTTAATATAGTCGAAAGGATCGAACTCTTGCTGCTCTTCATCAGCATATGCTGGAGGACACGGATAAAAAGCTTGCGACGGTCTAAAAAAAGATTCCAGGTTCAAATTTTGCTACTTAATCCTATTCTTCCATTTTTAAACAATTTTAATATAATATTAGAAAATTTGAATTGTTTGCTTCTAAATCCGCATCCAATTATTTGATCTTTCGTTTTCTTTGAAAATTTTTTTAAATTTTACATTCAAATATTAAATTTCTTTTTCTCGAAATTTTGATGCTTTTTTGCTTTTTGCTATTAAGATCAGGGAGGAACATTCCGCGTGAATGTACCTGTGTGGTCGATTCCGCCGATTTTCCTTTAACTTCGCCATTAGTCTCGTGAACTCCTCCCATTCTTTATCCACTTCCTCCTCGCTACCTTCCGGATGATGATGTAGAGTCTCCTCCAGAAGTTCCTTCTTTACGGTTTGACTCGCCATTTTTGCGCTGTCCGTCGATCGCGTCGATTTCACAGATTATGCACCTGCGCGCGTGCAGTCGTTCGATATTTCCTCGCAATGCATTAATATTTTACGACATTCTCCTTCTCTGCATGCTAAATATATAGTTCCATATTCCCCAGAGAGAATGGAAGAATCGATTGACAGCCGATTGTCTCGCTTCGCCGTGCCCAAAAGCGTTTTTGCGACGAACCAATTTTCTCGTGATACATTGAACTCGTAGAGTTTCGCCGTTTCTTTCTTTTTCGTGGAATAGTCGCAGTAAAACTAAAACCGATTTGGAGCCTTTCCGTGGACGGGGGAGTAACGAGGAAAGGGATTAGCACCGTAACACTGACACCGGATATACGCTGAGAGAAACGCGACAAATCGGCAGGGAAGAATGTAGAAAGTTCGAGAATCGCAAGCGAGAACTCGTCGCACACGAAGTCACACTGACAGCGAGATGAGAGAGCCAACCGTGCAATTCTCAGATAGAAGGCCCTATAGCCTGGTCCAATTTACGGACTCATTAGATCGCACTGACAGCTGTCGACGTTGCACACGTATATACACGCGCGATTTTCCCCCCACAGCCGGTTAAATTGCCCATTGTCACCTCGCGTACGTCGTAGTGCTAGAAAAAAATCGCTATCTTCTTGTCAAATTCAATATTTTAATTTAATTCGAGTATATTAATTCAATTTAGAAAAAAAAAGTGGTCACTATTTGCCTTTGAGAGCAAACTATGTTTACATTTACATGTTCTACACTTATTTTTTGCGTTAATCAAGTCGACCATTTTATAATTTATTATTAAAAAATGCCAATAATTATCAATCAACATCCTACAACAGTTCGATTCACATTATAAAGAGAAAGAGAGGGTTAAAAATTAATTTGCGTGCAATAAGTCATGTGTGAGAAAATTTTATGATCAATTCTCTGCAGGCAACAGAAATTTATAAAAAAATTATGCGTTATGCATTGATTGTAAATGTAACTGATTCTATCAAAATATTATCACGAGAGAAATCTTATTGGCGGCATTTCTAGTAGCGACTGTACGAAAGCCGTACACGACAATTGGCTACTTCCCTCGACGAGGGCTCGTAGGAAGCTGCCTTCAAAGTCATGAGTTATCATTGACCAAAATTACCACGTAATTTGATGAATGGTCGTCTTAACCAGCGCCGGCCGTCAGCTCCGATCGATGACATCTCCGATATATCTCCCGGTATTATATTATTTTTAAATAGATATTATTTTTAAATAATAGATGTTTAATTTTCTATATGGATTACTTACAATGTCCATCCACATTCACAGTATATGACAAAATAAACACAGCTCGTGATTAATCCATAAGGAACGAATGTAAAGTTTAATTTTGCAGCGGATATTAAATTGATCTTGTACCGTCCAAAGTAACGTATAGTCACGATATTAAAGACGATATATCGTTACGTACCTCCTCGCACGGTTGAATGTAGAGTGATTCTCGAAAGCGAGATGCAGAATAATTAAACAAGATCCGGCCGCAAGAAAGGAGCTAATTGTTGACCGATCGGGCTGTAAAAGTCGTTTGTTTATCGTCTTATTTCTACATTGGACACCGAGATGTGCAAAAAGATAATACTATGCGCGTAGTACGCTCAAAAGCTCCGCCGAGTACGCAAATTTGCGCTACACGATAAAGTAACTTCCGATAATGTAACGCCTCTTTCGTCACGGCTAAGATTCACAAAATGTTTTATCATGCTTTTTCTTAACCATGTCAAGGAATTTGAAAATTGCCATGCGAGAGAAATGATAGTGGAAGAAAAGAAGCGATAATCGATATCGATAATATGTTACCTCCATTTCCAGAAATATCGAATCCATTTAAATAATACAGATGGATGGCAAGTATCGCTTATATTTTCGAAAGCACGAAGCACAAAAACTAAAAGTAAAATGGGCCATATATACAATATATCTCTTTGGCGACGTCTGATTAATTGGTTTAACAATTAGACATTTTTGTATAATCATAAGAAAGACGTCAGAAAAAAGACGTCAGAAGGTGTTGACCTTCTTCAATTACGAAAATATTATTTCGCCGAGTTTTGCATATTCATGACTGCGTTAATTAATTTGTGCAGCGCGAAAAATTCGTGAAACTGTATCGAACAAAACATTGTGAGGCGATTCATAAAGAAATCATGCAGATTGCGCTTATTTTTGCTGATCACTGATAATAAATATCAACAACAATATGATAATTAATGAAGACGAAGAGATGAAGAATCCTAAAAAGTGTTGATTGTTAATTCATTGTCAGTATAAACCCGAGATAAATTTTTTCCGAGAATAAACTGATCTCTTAATAGTTTCTGAATCAACAAGCATTTTTACATTCTCGCACACAAACATCATTGTACGAGAATTAATATATTTTTTTTATTACGCTTTTGTACTTTCCCTTGTGATTCGAACATATTTTCGATATTTTTCATTTAAGCTCGTGTTCTCACGAGCTTGCTTTTGCACGTGACGAAAGTTCATCAATCATCGCAATATTATGCATTGTCATTAAATACTTTGATTTATTAAACCTGCTATATTAAACTCGTGATTGCAGTTACAACAGACGCGGATGTGAATACGAATACGAATCGAATGTTATTCGTTAAATCATAATGTCTTCCCGTTTCGCCATTTTTTCACGTGATCTCGCTTAAGTAATAAAGTCTTTATCTTCAGATAACTGAAAAGCATTTCTTACGTACAAATAAAAGATATAGAGTATTTATAATGTACACTAGAGATATATCAGCGGGCGCTTCATTTGACAAACATTAAAGGCGGTTGAAACCGTCATGGGAATGGAAGTCTCAGAACGCCACGGATGTCCCATGGGTTCCATGACCCCCTGACAGTATGTTAGATCGCAGTGAATTAGTTAATGCGAGTCACATGGAGCAGCGATGAATTATTGTGCCCGTGATGTATCAACAGTGTAGACTATTGCATTTTGGACAAGATCATTTGTCCAGTTATTGGATCTTCCTTCCTGTTTAGCCGCGACGGAAAGATGAGTCACATCGTGGGCTCAACAATCCTTATCGTGTTCCTTTTTCCTTCAACAAATTGCACGAGCGCGTGATTTGCAAATCACATGCGTATATGAAAATTTTATCGTAAGACGCAATATTAAAAAAATTATTAAGCACGATTATTATAATAATGAACGATTAATAATAAATTTCGACGATTACAATAAATACAAATTATTTATCTCAATTATATTTAGAAAATTAAATATTTTGCAATTAATTACACATAAATTACACTCTAGCAAAGTTAATTAATATTTTTTGTAAATGTTTTTTGCCAAACGTTCGTGGATTTATTTCTTCGAAGAACTACCTATTGATAAGGAAATATATATGATTATTGAACGTGATTATTGAACGTTTAATCAGAGATTCAACAAAGAGATAAGTCTAATTAACATCAGCTATTAGCCGACGGCATTTTTAATGAGTCACATAGTTCTCTCTTAGCAAATCGTGCTTTGCTACTAATTCGTCGATCATCTGTCTGAGTCACAGAATATAAATTATGCAAATTTTTAGAAACAAGTTTGAATTTTTATTTTCGACTTTATCGTTAACAGTGATGATTTCGTGCAATAACATATTTTTCATTTAAGTATTTAATTACTTCTAGGATCGACGAGCCGCGTTATCGCATGAAAAAGCAAGATGGAACAGCGTTTCATTCCTGTCTGCTCGATAATACGAGGACAAACAAAGCATGCCGAAGATAACTTTTGAACCTCCTGTGCATTTGCTGATTCCGTCGGACTGAAAAATATGCGGAGTCGAATCGCTCGTCACGGTTGTTTATCTCTCGAAAAGCAGAATGTGGGTATAAGCAGTACATTCTTTTTGAAAATTAATGCGTAAATTTTTCTAGAAGGAAAAATTCCGTTATGCAATATAACAATAGGTTTAAACAAACGACTGTAAAGAATAGATTTTAAGATTCACGCTACCAATGGTTGATTAACACTTATATATTCTTAAGAGTTTTCCGTAAAATCGCCTTTCTTAAGACTGATTCTTTTCTTCATATATAATCGTTTATGTAGATTGTCTTTTCAAAATAAAGTCAATGGTGATAATTGCAACCAACCTTCGCCGCGAGAAGCTCTAATTTCATTGTACTCGACGAACACTGTTATACGTTAATGTAGCACTATTGCAGAAGTATTTACAGTTATTTATGAAATTTTATGAGATTTTTAGAAATACAAACGAGAGAGATAATCATAATTAGATTTGTTTAACATATAAGAGAAAAATATATAATAATAAAATAATAAAAATAAATGTTATGTCAAATTTCTATCGACTGAGAGAACGCAACATTGCAATTTTCTCATCTCAAACACGCAACATATATTTGTGGGGAGGCAATCTTTCGATCATTCGACAGAAATTTTATCAATAAATTCTCAAAGATCTATTATTGTAACAAATCTGGTGAGGAAATCAAGTGTTTCAGTGCTGCTTAAGAAAGATCTATAACAAAATCTTTGACGGAAAATTATTGTAAAACGGATCACTCTAGACCTCATAGAACGAATTAAATTTTTTATCTATTCATTCCGTTAACTTTTGATTCTGAGAAATTAAAAACAAACATTAGCATTTATATCTTGTTCTCTTTTGATAGGAACTGATATGCGAATCAGACGCTGCGTCTATGTCGCTTGATAACCCTATTCACTGTTTTCGAACTAAAAAGCGAGCAAATAAATAGAAGAGTTTCTTGAAATTTAAAATTAATTTATGAGAATATATTTTATACGAGTATTGGTAAAGAAAAGGAATACTGCAATTTAACATTATTGTATACAATGATTCTATTTTTTATAGCTGATCTAGTGTACACTTTTGGAATTTAAGTAAGATAGGAATTTAAGTAAGATAGGTATATGTTTGGCGAGAGTGAGAAAGAGAATTCTAGTGCAGGAATAGAAAGCAGACCTAATATTATTATAAGATACATATGTTTGTATATATGTATACATACATATTTTAATATATATTATATATTAAAATCTATACTCTGCAAAGCCACAACCAATATAATTGTTATAAAAAATAATATTTATGTTTGTATTTTATTTATATTAATTTATATGCACAAAATCTCTTTTCAAGAAGGCACCATCGCACAAGCAAAAAAATGTAATTAATTTGTAGTACTTATAAAATGATCTCGCGTGTTTTGCGACTTATTTGTTTTCAATAATCTGCTATGTTTCATATTATCGAAACCCATTCGCAAAGACATAACGACTGTAATCGAGAACGAGCGGACAAGTCCAAGGCCATCATCATCGACTGGCGATCAAACCGCAATGCTGGTTATATCATCGTAGCGAACATCATATCTGCTCAAATCATCGAATTGCACACGCGATCTGATTTGCCTCGGCATAAATATTATTTGTACAATTCTGAGATTGATATAAATGTCTCATTGGCTTTCATAAGTAGGTCTTACATCAGTCTTGTTACGTTATATTTGAAAGTACTCATTTCATAAAGCATATATGATCATTTTTGGACGCAATTTAAGTAGAAAATTGTTAAGTATTACATAATGTTCATATATTAGTCATCATATAATATCAAAATAGATATTCTTCTTCAAAATAGATATTTCTTTATTACAATAATTTTAATATATTTTCTTTATTACAACAATTAAGTTAGCATTTAATTAATTTTCGATTATCTTTTTTTTCATATTAGAATTTATTAAAAATAGACGAACGATCAATATATAAAAGAAATGAAATTAGATAGAATAGATTAATTTTTTGCTGATAACTAAAAAATCAAACGGATTTAGATATGAGTTTCAACGGTCGTACGCCTATGCGTTTAGAGATTTCTTGCAAAATCTTTAATTGATTTGAATGATACGTCAAACCGCCCTCCATGTCGACTTTTTTCATGTGTTGTTTTTCGGGATCACCGGCAATCAGAACTGGCTCGTTGCAGAAGGAAGGTAGGTCTCTCATCTGTTTGAGCAGGATCGTCAATCTCTCTTTTGATCCGCAATCAAAGGCATTCGGATTAATGACTATAAAGCAATGTCCGAGATTGGCGGCTGTATCGCCGGACTTCCAGTTGCGGATGTTCAGTCCGAAATGACTTGCGCTCAGGATACCACAGAGTATCTCAACCATCAGACCCAGACCATAACCCTTGTATCCAGAATTGCGTTCGCTGCCACCGAGAGGCAATAATGAAGAAACTCTGTAAGCCTCTTCGGCATTACAGGTCACTTTTCCGTCAGATCCAAGTGCCCAGCCCTCGGGAATGTTCTCGTTCTTCTGAACGGCTAACTCGATCTTGCCCAAGGCAACGGCTGTGGTTGCCATATCAAGAAGAAACTCATCGCCGTCGCAGGTGGACATACCGAAAGACAAGGGATTCGTTCCTAGAGCGGATTTTGTGCTGCGCGTCGGTACCATCAGTGGACTCGTGTTAGTACAATTGAAACCGATCAGTCCTTGTTCCATCGCCATCATGGTGTAGTAACCACTGATGCCGTAGTGATTAGAGCCACGTGCCGCCACCATGCCGATACCGAATTTTTTGGCCTTCTCTATGGCAAGCTCCATGCAATATTTGCCGACCACTTGACCTAACCCGTTTTTTCCATCAACGAGGGCTACCGCCTGAAAGGTATGCAAAATATTTAAATATTATAGCTATACAAAGTCTATAATCCCTTAAGTCTGGCGAGTCTGGTGGAACTTGAAGTCGTAATCTAGTTTCGCTTTCATATACTTTTCTGCAACATTGCTTCTTTAAAACAAAAAATTTTGAAAACAAAAAATATTTTATACGCGAATTGAAAATAAAAATATTTTAAATATTTTAAAATATATTCATTTAAATGAATATATACAATAGTTCAATATCTTAACATTCAGCGTTTTGTATTTAAAGTAACAATCTTTTATACGTGAGTTTCTGAGTGATACTAAGATTGCATTTATTACGTTTGATTCGCTAAACACGTATCACGCTCGAGTGTAATCGTATTATACATGCAAGCGCACATATTTCCGATGACACCTGCAATTCTCGCGAGTAAAGATACGCTTCGAAAAGTAATTAGAGCCGTGCTAATTATTGTTCACACATTTATTATCGATCGCCAAATTATCGGCGCGTTTATCTGATAAATTATTGCGCACGTGCTTCCGACCGTGCTGGCGATTTTCGCAATGCTATTCTAAAAGATAATTACGATAGCAGTAATTAACGTTCGTGTTGCCAATTGTCAAATTGCCAATAGAATTCTATTCAAAAAGTGTTCTGTTTTAAGGAAGATAACATAAATGATTTTATCCAATTGAGTACAAAAATACAATAAATACTGATACAAAACAACCGCTTTACAGCGAAATTACAATTACTACTTAATATTTACGATTGATTGAAAATATGATAAAGGAAACATGTAAGATATACGGCGATAAATGTCTTTATCAGCAAAAAAAGCAAATTCTATTAATCAGAGGAACGAGTATCTTATTAGGTCATCGGTTGTTAAGATATGAAGGTCGATCTTACAAAGGCAGCTTCAGAGAGAAAAGAAAGAGTTATCCCATCATCATTGCTGTGGAACAAGTAAATACCATTTTTTATGGTATCAAATGTACCTTCTTATTGGCTCGAAAAACATTTACGTCATTGATGACATTCGCTGCAATTAATTGATAACGAATATCTTTACAAATATCTTATACAAATATATACGAATGGCTTCATTAGAAACATGAATTATAAAATATCAAAGTGTGTGTGAGACGAGTGAATTATACGATTTAACCTCTTCAAACTTGATTTTAATGGAATCATATTAAAAAATTTTTATTTCAATTCAATAAGTACTTTAATAAATAATTTATTAAAAAATTAATTTTTTTCAAAATTTAGACTATTTTAATATCTCAGATGATGACTCGATAATACTAAATAATTTCAATGGATAATGTCTTCCAGATAATCTGATGTTACATGTATACAGGATCTGAAAGGATTAAGGATCCTTTTTTGTCACGATATTTAAATTCCACCAGCAGCACCGAGAAAAGTCCTATTCTTTTTAGCTGAACTTTTGCAACAGTTCATCTTTTTTCCTCTTCATCTCTTCGGAAGAGAAAAGGAAGAAAAATGAACTGATACAAAAGTTCAGCTAAAAAAAACAGGTTTAATGAGAGAGATCTGTGCGAACCTGAAAATCATTGATAATCTGCGGTCGAGCGGTGGGATCGGTGATTCTCTTTTCGATGTCCGTTATGTACATTTCCAATCGATTCATCCCATGGCTGAAATGACCTCTGTAATCCGCTACCATTAGCTGATGAGCGACGATGCATGCGTCTTCTGTCATGGTACCGACTTTACACATGCTCTCCTTGATAAATCTAATAACCTCATCCTTAGGGACAACTTTCTGATCATAATCCTGATTGCAGGAGGACATCATTCTGGCGACAACGATGCGCGCGCGTAACGACGAACTATTCGTTGAAAGTTCCAAGAAACGACTGAGCGTAGCTTTACGTATTACAGTCAACATCTCGCCTCTGATTCTTTCTGTCTATCGACGATCGTACGACCTCGCTTTATCACACGGTTCACCTTATCGACGGATAGCTGATTCGCTCTATCAATCGAAAGTTAAATCTTATGCAAATAGTTGTTTAGTCACGATCTATTTACTTTGTGTTATCACTTATCGATCGTGGCGAGAATCAGATACGCGATTACTTCAAATTTCTCCTCGATATTCAATTTCAATAATAATAAATTGATGAACGCAAAGCTAATTGTAGACAAGAAATCGATACGACTTTTTTTTTTATTGCGTTTACGCAGTGAAATAATTCTTTCGTTTTTTTAACTCACTATTCTGTCAAGTTTCCTTATTTCATTTAAATTAAGCGCCAGATTGCAAGAAGAGTCACGTGTTTGATATTAGGTTGGTATGATTACGTATGATGTCAGCTGTTACACAGCTCAAGCGAATCAATATTCTTCGCTTACAACGATTTCCTTTCGTGCACAGACTTAATTTTGCAGAAGAAACTGTCGACGACGCTAATGTTCTCTTCTAGGAAGAAATCACGAGGAAAAAACTTCTGTCTATACTTTCAAATATAACGTTTCATATATTCTACGTGCTACGTTCATTTACACCATCGCATCGTCGACATTGGCGTTGACTAATCAAACATTGGCGAAACTGTAACGCCTCTATTGGCGATAACTTCAAACGCTATTATCATTATTAAAACAAAATCATCGATTATAAAATTAATTGAGAACATGACAAAATATCATCTTCAATAAAAATTCATGCAAACTGAATATCCAGTTTTTTACATTATACATATTGCATAGAACTTAAAATAAAGATTAATCTTAAAATTGATATCTGCAAGATGGAGAAACATCTATTATTTTTTAGTAAAATAGATTATTATGTTATATTACTTTTTATACGTGTGTCAGATTTGCGTAGATATCCGGTTATTTCACAATACGATACCAATATCGATAGATTAGAAAAAAAGATGACTTTTTTTTCTTAGAGATTTCCTTTGAAGATTAAAAAATACGTACGAACAATAGTAGTCAATATAGTTAACGATAATTATATCAATATAATGAATTCCTTTTTTTCCAGATAAAACGTATATATTTTGACATTTAAACGTTGCAAATCGATTGCTGAATCATCTGCGATATTCACTTCGCACGATCGATTATAATTATACATTTCTGATTCTGGAAAATTAGACCGCGGATATGAATCGCGTCGCGAACAAAATACTAAAAGAAGTAGCGCGAGATCGGATTATATAAAAAAAGACATGTATTCTTCTCAAGATGCATACGAGATCGACACGGTCTATCCACGTCGATCACGCATGTGGTCTGATTACACACGGATTGGCGTTTTATGTAATCGCCATGACATCGGACACATCGGACATAAGGAATAGAATAAGTTCACAATAGGGCGAATCACGCCACAATCGATTCGTCGCGTTCGTATCTATAATACTCTTCTCAATTACACTTGCAAACTTTAAGCTAAATTTATAGAATCCAGCTTAAAGAAATATTGAGACAGAGCATACATAGGATCGGATTAGGACTCATGCCATTCCTATGCAATCAAATCGTTGCTGTCCATTATTCAAATGTAATCTAAATTAATCAAATTCTATATTATTATGTTGCTCAAGAAACGCATAAAAGTCAATAAAATATCGAAATAACTTATTTTAATTATTAATATTAATAAATAGTTAAACTTTGTAATTAAAAAAATTATCATTTTGACTTTTATAATGTTAAAAATAAAGTAAGTTTGACTTTCACTCGATTTGGTGTGTTTCCTAAGTGGTTATTGCCTCCAATGGACAATTTTTCAAATATTTGCATCAAAAACATAATTTTAAAAAAATTCTTTTAAAAAATGCCATCTCCTTAAATTTTCCGCCTCTGCATAGCTTAAGTTAGCCTAGACACTAATACATCCCTGTGCGTACAATGTGTTAACAAAAACTGTCTCTGTATCAGGTCGAACCGTTATACTTCGCAAATGCATCGAACAATTGACTGTGATTCTTTAAATCAATCGCATGACAGATGTATCATTCACGACTGTAAGAACGTGTCATTCGATCACCTTGAAACTGTGGTCTTTCACTATTTTGCAAATTTGCTTATCATAATATTGTTCAGCTCTTTCAGATTTCAAATTTATGTTGCAATTCAAGAATAGAAAGAAAGAAGAAACAAAATTACAAGTATTTGCAATCTTCTTCAAAGATTTTGCAATTTTTTTTAAATATATAAATGACGGAAGTTCGCTTTGATTCAGTAAAAAGGCCATTGTTTCACAACTATAATAATACATTCTATTTATTTGTAAAAGAGATTCACAGAATTTATAATATAAAAATATTTTCACTCTCGATAAAGAATTAATTATATTTTTTAAAGTTCTTTAATTCTAATATAATTTTATTTTTTACTGTAATCTTAGATACACAACAAAATTATTTTAAAAGAACATGATGCATTAATTGCATATGTTTCAAAATGCAATTTACAACGTTATCGTGGGATTAATTGGTAATTACGTTCACCGCGCGAAATATTTGAGCGAGATAAGAAAGTAATTCTTCGGTTAATTCCAACACGACAGCATGAGTGGCCATAATCGCTCCAAGCGATTCTTGTCATCTTCCCAGAACTTTCGCAATCCCAAACGTAATTAATCTCTCTTTATAAAACCGTTATCGCCACAAGAAGCGATTCTAGCTTTCGTCGTTTTTGTAAACGATCGACATTCTACATGACATGTGCAAGGACGTGTTATCGTGGAATTCTAATCATAGCGATATAATTGACTTATTATTTTTCATTCTCGTTGGGTGCTTATCTCGTTTGTGAAAACGAGACATTCATGCAAGAATGTTAATACGCGACCATAGATAGTACAATAAGTAAGTCCGTTGTTATGTAATATTAACAAATTGGAGTAAGAGGGAGTAAGTTTGCAATATAGGGATATTTTAATTAGAGATCTAATCAACGAGGTAATTAGATTAGTTAGCGTATTGATAGCATGAGTTTTGATGACGTATAGAATATTATGTAACTGCATATCGCGCATGAAAATATAATATCGTTAACCTAATTATTAATCATGAATATTTATTTATTATAATTGTTGTCACAAAGAATTTTGCAGTGAAAGAACATCTGAAGCAGTCGATCGTACAACACGTGCATATTTCACGTCAAAATCAAATCGAGGCGGTTTGCCAGTGATTCATATACCGCGGCATACATTTGTGAGATTACATCATAAATATTTAATTTCATAAACATGTTACGAGTGGTTACGAGTTAAGCAGTGAATTGGCTAGAAGAAAATATTATGCGACAGCGAAATATTAATTCGAAATATTAATTTACAAAAAAAAATACGACTATCTTATTAGCACGATGAAAACCATGTTCTTTCAACTTTAGTATTTGTATCAAATTAAGAAGTGAATAATTTAATAAGATAAATATTGAAATGCATATGATGGCACACAAATCATCATGTTTTTCATTATTAATATAATCGAAAATATTTTGCGAATCAATATAATAACATTAATTGGTAGATAAATTATACGGGAATAAATGTTTTGATCTGAAGCATATTTAAGGATGCGCGTAAGGATTTATGGCGTAATGTCGGCTTTAATCACCGATGCCTTGTCTTCTCCCAATAACTCTCATTTAATTATAAACACGCATTACGATTATCGAGATCACTCACGTGAGTTACAAATTATAGATGTCGAATTTTAATCAAATAACTTTTAATTGCTCAAGTGTCGATCACGTGCAAAGTAGCATGACGAGAGTAATGCGATTGACAAGATAGATAGAATTATCGTAATCATTCACGGATCGACAGAACGAGTAGAAAAAAACATTCAGAAAATATAGAAGAATCGTAGAAAAACAAGTTTTACGAGAGAATGTCTTTTCTTACGACGAATTTGCTTCATACTTTTGCTAATTTCAAAAGATATATAAAGACATATTTTCTTTTCCTTTAATTCTACTTTTAGCAGTTTTGTTCTATATAAAATCAGAATGACGTAATAGGCATAAGCCAGAAAATAGGAAGATTATCTCGAGGATTCTAAAATTTCCTTAAATACACCGTTCGCGCGTTATGAAAGAACACGTCTATAGTCTTATACGAGTACTTTGTTTCTTGAACGAGTGTAATGAAGTAAATTGCTCTTTACATTAAGAGGCGAGGTACGATAAGCGTGCTCGCAATTTAACGTGCAGACTACAGTAATACATGCAGACTATATTAATAATAGGTCTTTAAATCATGTAATTTACATAATTGTTCAATTCTTCTTAAAAAATACAATCTTTACACTTAAAAGAGTCTTTGTTAACAAAAATTATGTATTTGCGATTTTAAAACGTCTTCATGAAAAATTACAATTTCGCAATTTTCTTTATCATCGCTCCTTCCATTTTTATAATAGCTTCTATCAGATCGTAATTCAAAATATCAGTTTTATTAGACTATGATGAAACGGGCGGGAATCCGCAGGTGTTGCATCTGCGACTAAGGCAGCGAGTTCGTGAAGAGCGTGTATATGCGAAAAATTTTGCAAGTTACGTACATCAGCACATACATGGGATGACGAACGGCGATTAGAATTAAATACACGATTGTACACGGGGTGCTCCGCATAGCGATGCGTTCGAGGTTACATCGATGCATTGTCATCTTGTTCGAAAGCACGCGGAAAGTCTGAAAATCCCGGGCAGACTTGGCAGGCAATGCGACAAACGATCTCGCGAATCTTCTCTACTGACTCATTGCAAAATAGAAAAGAGAGCAGATGGAAATAGAGAGTGGCATTAGAATCTGTGACCCTTTTCGCAACAGCTGGACAAACTTCGCAATCTCAGACTGAATTTAATTATATTTCATTGATCTAGGTTACGTGAAAATATTTTTGTTATCACGTTCCATTTCAGTGTTGCAGATTGAAATTTTAAACATATCTATGTAAATAAAAGCGTATTATAAATAATTTACATTTCGTTAAAATATATTGACTAATTTGTAATATACATTACTAAAAAAAAAATTCCGATTTAGCGATATAAATCCATGCAAAAAATATAATTAAAAATCAACTTTGAAATAATCAGCGAATTAAAGAACGTCGATATGCAAAATTTTGCGAATGATGCAGAAATATATATAGTTATTTCTGTCGCACATAAGTAGATTAAATAATAAGATTTCTCTGATAAAGGATATATGATATGCATTCGCTGTGAAACTACATCCGTAGTATCAAGCTGATACTACGGAGGAAATGCTGTCATTTCAACTTTCTAAACATTATACCGACTTCTCGCAATTATCTCTTTACTAATGTATTTATTAATTATATTATGCATAATATCATAAAAAAAAACGTAATATTGTAAATATTAATGTAAAGTTTCATTCATATATTAAAATATAAAAAATGCAATCGCGAATGAAAATTTAACCTATTTGTATGTATTAACCTATCCTGAAAATATTAAAAACTCATTAACGACACACAGATAAAAAATTATGCAGATTTTATTTTAGTTATTTATGATCCGATCGCAGAAAAGTAATGCATTTCTTTTTTGTGTTCATTGTAATTGTAGGTTCGTTACGCACGTGGGATTTTTCATTGCAATAATCGAGTATGCATTTCTATTGGGTCATGCACTTCCGCTGCTGACATACAAGTCGACGATCATCGCATTGTAAGAAAGCGCGAGGATGCACGAGAAAGTCAAGCACGTGCTACTGACATACAGGTTCATCCAAAATATATTTTATCGATTTTACGAACGTGTCTATGAGTAAAATATGACTATATGAGTCAAATCACCCTGCACGTAAATATAAAGTTTGCTACTCGAAAAATTATATGATTACTTGAATATAAAATAAGAACTTCGAGAAAGAAGACATAGTGTTGCGCTAGCTCAACGTTCATCAATATAAAAATATCGGTATAAATCATAAAAAATATTCTAATTTAAAGAAGGATTTAAAGTGGAACACCGACAGCTCTCTTAAAAATTTTTTGAACATTATGAAAACAAATACTAATAGAATTGCAAGCTTAATATATTATTAACATTAAAACATTATAAACATTAAAAAACAAACGTTAAAAAATTTTACGTTAAACTCTAGAATTTTGGTTACTCGATTATAAACTCAATTATAAATGGCTATCAGTATTTTCTTAATTGCTGCTTGTACTTTTAGAAAAAATATCACAGAAGTTTCGAGAACATTTTTGAATCACTCGGTAAGAGATTCGCAATAGAAGAGGACTATTTGTGACTACTAGTGGCATTTCGGTCAAAAATAGACAAAGATATATAGGGTTTTCAACCCTTGCAATGCGTCATCATTGGCAAGATTTATCACATTCCCTCTTTCCCGTCTCCTCTCCCAACAATAAAAATATTGCAACAATATATTTCAAGTCCTGTTCAGAAATAATAAATGTATTCTAGACTTTGCCAAGAGAGAGCCAGGAGTATATTCGATTCCATTCACGGCCGGAAATTTATCTGTCAGAAACGCATCCTGCTGAAAATCTAATCATAGTTTCCTTGTCTCGATATTGATATTTCTTATCAATATTTATTTCTTTCGGCAATAAATCATAAGTCATAAAAACACTAATTTTATTGTGGCTGATAATAATTTATGAGCGTCCAAAGAGCGACGAAACGAATGTTAACAGCTGCGCTGAAAAGCGCGAATCTCGCGTTTACAATTTTAGCGACAGTTGAAAAAAGCTGTGTCTAAGATTTATATTGTTTTTCTAATGCATTGACATGTTCGAAAATAAAAAATTCAACATAAAAAAAAAGGAACGAAAAATGCATTTTAAAAACAAGACGAGAAATAATATTCTCGTGGTTGTCTCAATAATTGTTTAATTCTTCACTTGCAATCTGAGACTTTTTGCAGAAGAAAAATTTCTCTCAAGTTTTTCCAAAATAAAAAAGGGCGAAGTGTTCCTCCCTAAAATAATTTGTTAAAAAAATTATGCTAATATAAGAGATGTTGAAAAGTAATTCTGAATTTTTTTAAAGCCTAGAATAGTTAAAAAACGATTTGAACGAAGGGAATAAAAATATAATTATAGATAAAGATTTAATTCTATTATTTTCAAGTTATACGCGAAACATTCTGAATAAATATTTATCTCGATATTTGAATCTCGATATTTGAGGATCTGCAGACCATGTATAATTGTTGACTTCTCACGAAGTCAACATATAATTAATGATATTTAGTGGTGTTATATAAAAAGTTGATCCTCGTGACATTTCTTGAGGATTATTAATATTACCAAAATATTAGCATTTTTGTAACATAATTATTTACAATAATAATTATAGACTGGTTGAAAAATCGTAAATTATGATTTTTTTTCTAAATATTATGAAACAAACATTGCTTATTTACAATTAGATAAAACAATGAGGAAAACAAAGAGATTCAGGTTTTAAAAAACAAAATATCTCTTCTATAAATAATTAATAATTACTTCCTGATAGGTAATTTTGTAATTCTTTTTAAGTGACTTTCTCAATAATTCTAAGTGTCGTCTCTCGTTTCTACTGCGCATAAACTGACATTATCAATATCTCATAATTTAATTCTGTTACAATGCGGATAAATTTGATAATCGCATCCATCGTTCCCAGAAAGAAACTTTAATTTACTAAATTACAACAATATATCTAATTTAAACTTTATGTAATAAAATTACGTAATACTTGGAATCATGTTGCTTCTTCTTCGTACAATCAAGTTATTTCTAAAAATTAATTGTACGTATAAAAGTTATATTGTATTAAAAATTTTTAAATTAACAACTATACACTCATTTCTCATCTTTCAAAGAATTTGCTTCTATAAATTTCTTCTTTCTATAAATTTTTTACTATTTTTTCAAAAAGTTTTATCCGGATAACAAAATAAAACCTCGTGAATTTTCGCAACCACATTGTCAGATAAAATTAAAACATTAATGATAAAAAAAATTAATATTAACTGACGATAATCCAATCTGCCAAGAATTAATTATTAACAATTATGAAATTCAAACGGATACTCACCAAAGTATTCTGATATCCCAATCCATACTCCTCGTTTTCTTTCCGACTGGAAGATGCCATTTTAACTTGTTATTTCACGAGAATAATTAATTTGTTAATCTCCGAAGAAAATCGCTTCTAAAAAAAAGGTGACGAGAAGGTAAAAACGGGAAAAAGAGTAAAGATGAGTGGGAAGAATCGCAGATGACTCTAGCGTTTTTTTCCTGTGTCTCTAGAGGGCAGAAATTCAAAAAAGATAAAGAAAGTTTGGTCCACAATTAGTTCGTCAAAGACACCGGATCTTCTTCTTCTTCTTCTTCGTTCTTTCTCTTTATAGCGGCGGCAATTCATCGATGACACTCTTCACTTTGGATACACAACAAATCAGCGTCATAGATTGATGTTTCTATTTTTCTTTCGAGAATTTCAAAGGTCTCATTTTTTACTGAATGTCAAGATTTGCGATAATCGATAACAAAATCGCATGAGAATCGAATGAAAGGTCAATGCAAAAAAATCTTTCGTCAAAATAAAAAAACTCTGGCATACAAAAATGCCAAATATTGTTGTTTAATATGAGAATTGTCAATTATTGGTCGGATTACAATTCGTATTGTAATACAGAACACTAGGAACCAGTTGTCAGAACAATTCGCTTATATATACTTCTCTTCAACAGCTTCTAATCGACACCGTTAACTTCGCAAGTTACTCCGAATTTACTGTACCGTGATAAGATCACACTACAAACATGATTCTGTCACTTGCGAGTATTTCATTAGATTATTAATCCATACGCAGATATTTTCAAATTGTTAATCACGCGAAAAGCAAATCGAATTGAATCTCTTGCGCACGCAAGATTTAAATCACGAAGATGACGCGTTTTCGAAGAAAACGCGCGAAAAATGCTACAATGATCACGTGCAAGTCGTAGGTAGCTTTTGCAGTGTGAAAACAGCCGTGAGCAAAAGATAAAGCTGAAAATATCGTCCAGTCACTGTTCAAACACGGTTTGTGCAGTGTGATCGGCCAGCAAACGTGATGAATTTGAATCGTGTCTCGACACGGACTAAAAAATATCGAATCCAATGATCGAACCTGCGCGTTTCTCGATCGATTCAAAACATTATTCTTCGAACAAACGAGATGGACTTTCGAACTAATAAATATTGACGTCGAGGATGTTTTGCGAGCCAAATGAGCTCGTCACGATAGTGGCATGCGAATAACCCAGCAT
Organism: Atta colombica; assembly: GCF_001594045.1. Lineage (NCBI taxonomy): Eukaryota > Metazoa > Arthropoda > Insecta > Hymenoptera > Formicidae > Atta > Atta colombica. The sequence goes on from NW_017259222.1 coordinate 1,975,108, forward strand.
TATCGCTCTGCGCAACGAAGTTAAAAAGCCTCTATTTCACTTCCAAACACTGAGAAAAATTTCCGGTTGAAAACGAACCAGAAAATTACAATCATATCAATCAGAATTCTGGTTATTTCAATTCAAGAATTCAACCAGAAAATTTTGATTTATCCATTTTAAACCGAGATTCCAATTAACGCAACTATGAGATTGTTCTTCCAGTGAAGTATTTCGCGAAATATTCTATTTGGATGAAGATCCCAAAATGTGGACACTTTCAGAAAAACGTATACGTGACAGTCGTTAAACTATCTAAGAAATAACACACTCTTTCTCTGGGAGATGTTTTATTTTTAAAAAATCCGTGTCTCCAAACCGATTCCGGAGGAGAGAAGATTAGGCGAAATTATCTTCCAAGACGTTGCCTGGAGCTTCGAGTCGTTTGTGTGAGAAAACGTTAATATCACCCGGATTCGTAAACGTGGTTTACCTCGCGGAGTGCGGGACTTTTCAGTGAAGGATCGTCGATCGTCGCGACTGCGGCGCGAAATCGCTTGTGACGGCGAGACGCAGCGAGCGCGCGCTTCGCGAGCGCCTCTGACTGCCCGACTGGACGGTCGTGAGCCGACTGATAGGTGTATGAATGAAGCGGCCGAGATTTCAGTCACTCTCTGTATTTGTAGGAAATTCAAAATCCTACATCGGCAGCAGACGGCGGCGAAGACGATAGTGGGTGTCGCCGCCGTCTTCTTTTATACGATCGATTCCTCGGATTCGCGCGACGCTCGCTGACGTAAAATCGCGTAACGAGTTGCCGCGCTCTCATACACTTTCGCAACAAAATTTCGACGCGGTTTTGCTGCTTGTGGGAAACGCAGAGATCACGTGGATTTCGCGGATTTCCAGCGGATTACGCGACCTTTATTCTATCGACGAGGAGAAAAACTTTATCGTATGAATATTTAAAATCAGTATGCGATTATCGTTAATTTTACTACACGGAGAGAATTTTCTCCTAAAATTTATTCTGAAAATATGGTAGTTGTGGCACGATACAATATTTTAAAGATTTTTACTATATACTTCAATAAAATTAATCAAACTTATTTTTATACCTTATTGTAATTTTATTAATAAATAAATATGAGAGAGATTTACATTAAAATTCTTCGAAATATAATATTATCCCATGACAATCATATTTTCAGGATAAACTCTAAGAAAAAATTCTCTCGTATAGTTAATAATCTTACATTTTCTTAGAAATAATCTCTCTGAATTCTTCGAAGTAGAATCTCATTCTGAAGAATGAAAATTGAGCTTATCTTAAACAAGAGTGGCTCAATTTTCAATCTTCAAGAGTGTGAGATTTCATTATTCAGAGTGACATTTATTCTAAAAACTTTTAAAAGAGGGAATTTAAAAAAAATTAATTCTACGATAAGCACCACGCGAATCGCTTCGATCTTTTGCGCCGCCACTGTCGATAAAATCATAACCGACGGTTCAAGATAGTACCAGATTGTACTGCAAATCGTAACTACATTCTTATACTGTCAAACGTTTCTTCTATAAACACGACTGATAATATTAGCGAAAGACTCGAGCAACTTGCGCGACGACAAGAATAAACATCGTCCGTATCAACTTGAAAGCGGGAAAACGAGATTGACATTTGCCTGTGAATGTTTAATTCGACAAAAAGAGCGTAGTTTGACTTTATCAAAGAAGTTGCGAGAATCCCAACTTCAACGTAAGATATCTAATGAGTCAGGCTGGTGGGCGATGACCTTTTCCTTTTTCATGCCTTCGTCGTTTCGTTCGCACTTGATTTAAAACTCCAATAGTGCAAAAAGTATTTGTACAAGAAAGATATCTTTAAAAAATTTTATCTTTAAAAAGTAAACATTTATTTGCAATTTATTAAGAAAGCATGAAATAGAGAGATTATATATTTCTCTAAATAATTTTAGCTAAAAATAATAAATGTAATAATTGAAATACTATTTATTGCAAAATACTTAACTGAATATTAACAATTGGACAGTTTTAACAGTCGACCATTGTTCATTAAAGAGTTATTAAAAAATAAAATAAAAAGGTTGAGATTATCATCTGTAAATATGCATTTTATGCAAAATATTCAGTTAAGCATAAATACTTCCGCAGTCTAATTATTAACATCTTAAAAATAAGCGAAAATAAAAAGTTTTCTTATGTAGACAAAAATTCGTATAGTCGAAAAATTTAATTTGTAAAATTATGAACATGCAAATCTGTTTTGTTTGCATTAAGACAGGCTCATTGCATAAAATTGCTAATTAATATTTATTTTCTGTAGATCAAGTTTTTTTAAATAAAAATTTCCCTCGAATACGTTTTGTATTCACTGTAATGAACGTTATACATACAAAATATGATTGGCCTTGACCGTCGCGAATTTGCCGAACGATTCGCAAACGTATGTCGATTGATGGGAGAACGGTACTAATTGACCATCAAAAGGGACGTGATAATTTTGCCTTTTACATAACGTTTTCGAGGTCGTCGACGATACTTCCGATCGCGATCAGATGATTGAAAAGATAAATAGTAAGAATGTAATATCTGATAGCGATCGATCACGCTCTGCTTCCTCTATTAGGAAGGTATCTCAAATTATTTCTGTGTATATCGAGTTTTTTTTACACGATACATATAAATCTACATGAAATATTAATGCCCGTTTTCATCAAGATAGATTACACCAAGTTTTCTCGTCATAGTTTCCACCAAGATCCCCTAAGTAGATTAACTTTAATCTTGCCTCAATTTATTATTCTTCTTTAATCCTAAAAAGATTATTTTTATTTTCAATAACATCGTACTGTTAATAGAAGAAAATTATATCTTACATATAAAATAATTTAAAATGTTATAAATTTAATTTAAATTGATAGAAAATTAACAAGTAAACTAAATTAATAACATTTCAA
>NW_017259222.1:1978164-1994659 GCF_001594045.1 Atta colombica
ATGATTTTACTTAATGTGATTAAGCGAATATTATAATTTATGATCATACATATGTATTATGTAGAATATATAACAAAGTTTTGCATAATTTATATCACGATAGCAAAAAGAACCAAATACTTCTTCGTATTTGTACGAACTATGCTACTTTGAAATTAAAGGTTTTTCCTCTTCTATACACACTTATCGAGCACCTGCATCGCATGTAATTTTTTTCTATATTTTATGATGCAATTGACGCCGTCGCATTTGATTAAACAAACCTTCCCCTTCCTCAATCATGAGAACGACCCTGAATTTTTGAACTTTAGCAACGCAGAAATTACTGACAAATATGCATAACTTTCGATCTAATAAAATCGACGTTGTTACGAACCGCGGAACGGAAGGCATCGAGACATAAATATTTATGAGTGACTGATATTTTCTAGACATGTAATCAATGTAAATCCGAAGGAGAATCCACAGTAAAAATATGTGGTTTGCGGATCACCGTTATTCAGCGCAACATTCGTTTTTATGACGCTGAAAAAACGTGAAGTGACTCATACAATATTCTTAACGACTTCAAGACAATTTGACATGGTGTCGGTGAAGGAAATTATGACAATTGCGAATATAATTACTTTATAAAAAGAACTGCAATTTCGCTCGGTCTACTTTCAATTACATGTGATGGAATGGACAGCAGGAGGCTGGAGGAGATTCGAGATATAAGAAAACTCGAAAAGAGTACAAACATTATATATATTATGTATAATTCATATAATATAATAAGCATTGCTGTAACAAGATTAACATCATAAGAATATCCCAGTGTTTATTTTATTATTATGTTTAAAAAAAGGAAGGCCACTTGTATTAATACTGGTTGTTAGTCTAATAATGTGGAATCCAGTACAATAAGTCTCAAAAATATGTTCTCTTTGTTCCCAATTTTTGTGCGGATGATATTGCAAACATAATAATTCACATTCGCGCTTCATCTTCAGCCTTGGTGATTCCCCTTGTACGTACTTTACCAAATATATAACTTATCCTAAGATAGAAGATGGTTGTTCGGTACGACACCGTGTCTTTCCTTTGGTACAATGCTATCATTTTGGAGCATTATCAGAGTTGTCTGAAGATGAACTTGGCACAACCGAAGCTAACATAGAGATGAAGAAAAAAAAAACAAATGTAACTATGTAGAGGTCAGAAGAATCACAAGTCTGTGTTGTATACTCACCGATAATGATGATTAAAATTATAACACATATGATACCAAGGATGAGCATCATTTTCAGATTCTTCCACCAGTACTTTCGTTTCAATTTGCCAGCATGTTGTTCGAATTGCGTCGCACCCTGTTGTAAGGCATCTGCACGATTTTCGAGCTCCGACAGCTTCTGATCTCGCTCCAATACCTTCTCCACATTAACCTTCATTATACCTACGACCTCATCTACAGTGGCCTGAGTTTGCTGTAGTTTCTTGCTTGCACCCGCTTGCTGGGGGTTGTGCGGACCGCCCATTTCTCCTCCTGCACCACCCTCCATAGTCCTGAAAAAATGACAGGACTCCTTCTGACTAACTGTTTCCTGTTTCACCAACACGAACGCGAATATTTTGTCAATTTACGACCATCATCCATAGGATCTCAGATTGAACAAAATAAAGTAATATAAAGAATACGAATCTCCTTGCAACAAATTCCACAGAATCAACAAAATAAATAACAGGTACACGCCCATAACCTCAAAAATCGCATATGTTTCTGAACAAGCTTTATTTATACGTTTATCAATCTACATAATACTCATCATTCAGTTTTCTTAATAAACAAAGAGGACCTGCATACGCAAACATGAAAATACGATGGAAATGCAATCACAAAAAATAATAAATAACAAGTTTAATCATTAGCATTACATTGGGAACGATCTCGCTACAATGCTCTCAATATCGTGTAATATAATACATTGCTTTGTTTCTTACTCACCTATAAATATGTCAAATGCACGAACAATCGAAGCTAATTAAATCTGCGAGGCACGATGATATCTAGCAAATTATTTGCGATGACGGCTACCAGTTTACAACGACAACAGTGGATGACACAAATTGAAAATGGCGATAATCATGATGTCACGATTATTATAACGTGTTTAGGTATTTACCAAAAAAGGGGTAACAAAAAGGCTCATTATTGTGCTTGCTCAATCGCTTTTCTTAATTTGATATGTCGTTAATAATATAATTTAATATTTATTATCAATTACAATATCTCGTGGACTGTCGTCATTGATGGTTTGTCAAAATAGTGACTACTTACGCCATCTAAACGCGACAATGCGATTTATCTTGTCGGTAAAAACGGTAGTCTACAAACTCGACGAGACATCGAGGCTTTACGTTACTTGAAATCCATCAAAAATGTTTGCACTTAAAATGAAATTGTGTATATAATTTGGGTGTTAAAACGAGAAAAAGCGAAGATGCTGAATCCAAAAAATGCAAGAAACGCAAACCTACAGTGGTAAAATTACGTCGCAATAATTAATGTAATAATGTATAATTATTATAAAAATATATGAATCTCTGAATAGAGTAAGTAAATCATATTTATTGTTAGTATTTGTAACAATTAGCAGAGTTAAGCTAATGGAGTTAAGCTAAAAAAAGTTTACATACGAATATTTAACACATTCTTGCTATTCTCATATTTAAAAAATTTTAGAATGTACATATAAAATATACAATTCAAATATATATTTTAAATTTTTGAAATATAAAAATAGCAAGCACATATATTAAATTTTCGTATAAATTTAACAATATAGATTGCCTCATTTAAAATATATGAAAATATAGCAAGTGTAATTATAAATATTTAAAATATACAATAATAATGCATGTTTCAAATGTATTTTTTAAACTTTGTAGTATATTAAAAATATTTCTCATAAAGATAAATTTAAATTGAGCGAACGGTAAAGCGAACGTACAATCAATATTCTGCGGCGAAATAAATTTTTATTAAAACAAGTCGTTTATTCTGTTCAGTCTAGATTCATTAAATATACATATAAATCGATACTGAACAAAAAAGCATTTTAAACAGTATCTATTTTTATTAATAACATTAAAATGAATGGAGGCTGGATTCTACATTTTAAAAAATTTACTTATATTCTAAGCATCCATGCTTTTTTTAAAAAAATAAAGTTAATACTAGTACATACATAATATCTTTATCGTATGTACAAATTTAATATTTTAAGACTAACATGTATACATGCAAAAGATATGTACAACAGACAAAATATTTTAACAATACTGTTGCTATAAAAAAATTTGATGATAGTAAAATAATGTAAAAAAAAATATTGGGTTGTCCGGAAAATTCGTGGCGATGTTGAAGGAAAATTGAAATGCAGAAAATTTAAATTTTAGTATACATTTATTAAATTATATAAGTTAGTCGGTACGAACTTTCCGGACAATCCAATAAAATAACATAAAAGACAGAAGTAAAAACGAGACAATAGATTTTGTAAAGATTATACCTATAATAAATTATGAGAGATATGATATGATAAATCAAGTGACTGATTGAAAGGAAGGGAGCCAAAAGGAGATTTTAATATTTGTATCAGAATATTTGACAGAATTTATCGAATTAAAATATTCGATAACAATATTTAAAAAAAAGTTAATTTGGAATTTTATGGATCAATTAAGTGGATCTAATAGTGGACTTGGAATTTTATGAATCTAATCAATAAACAAGCTAAAACGTTATTTGTCATTTTGATACTCAAAAATGACAAAAAATAACTTCAACTTTTCAGAACACAGAATCATAATTAAGTCATAATGATATCATAAGATATGTACCATCATGACGTCATTTGATACTAAAAATAAACTTACTAGAATAAATAAGATCGTGATGATGTCTTTATGATTTTATTATGACTTCTGTGTTTTATTTCGCAAGGAACACACAATAAAAGTCAACAAAAAAATCAAAATGACTTTATTTTAATTCTTATTGTCAATAAATAATCAAACTTTATAACTAAAAATTTATAATTTTGACTTTCATGACGTTAAAAATAAAATCATTTTAACTTTCTCTTAACTTGTGTATTTCTTATGCTGAATTGTTTGTTAGGGAATGTTTGAAGAGTGTGAAATGAAAATCATAAGAAACCTATCGCAATTGTGGAATCAATTCGATCCTCCTTAAAATATGTTGTTAAACACAATCTAAGACATACATATTTTTTTATATCAATCCAATATCTTAGATTTAAGAGATAAAACAACCTCTCAAAGCTAACGCTAATACATATTTAATTCTTATCGATCATCAGTGAAACGGTAAGAAAAATGTTTTAGACAAAATTTTTTATAGTTTTTTTATATACTTTATAATTGTGTATTTAAATTTTTCAAAAATCTAATATTTTTAAAAACTCCTATTTCCATTAATTTTGATTGTTTCACCTTAAATCTAAGAATGGGTTAACATAAAAAAAAAATACATATCTCTTTGTATTTAACAGGATATTTCTAGGAGAATCGAATCGGTTCCGGACAGTTTTGACAGGCATTTTATCAATTAAACTCGGTCTCGAAAATTGCTACGTCTAAACGTCACAATAATGACGCGAGTAGCCATCACTCGCTAAAAAAAGTGGAAACTTTCGTCTCGCAAAACTCTACTTACTACTACAAGCTGCCATAATCGAGCGTAACGCCATAATGAGCAGTAAGGCAAAAGCATCTCCGCCAGTCGTTCACTGTGACACCGACATGACTCACGACGAATATCGCGACGATGGCATAAATAAAACATCTTGCGGATACTCGTGCGCGTATTCGTACTGCGTCGTTACAGGAACGTATACAAGGAGACAAGGTTTCAACTTGCGGGGTGCGATCCAATCATGTTCAACCCTTATTGCAGCGAACGCGAAATTAAATACTGCTGTCTGCGATAGATTTATCAAATGCACAAAACAGTCAGTCTCGGCATTTAAATCTACTTTGTCGTAGAAACGAAAATTCCACAATTATTTCACTCTCGTTGAAACGCGACTGTTCCATCATCTTCCCAAAAAGTTAACGAACAGGACCGCACAATTAAACGGATAAGTTTGCTTTTTATGTGCGTTTCGAATAGAACAATTTCGGGCTATTTATCGAAGTAAAACGAAGCGGAGAAAACACGGGTGGCACCCGATGCTCCCGGAAACGTTCCTGACGATCGTGTAGGGTGTGTTCGCGCATGGGGGTTGTAAGGCAACGTCGCGACCATTTATCGACCAAAGTCAGGTGCACGTGCGCAATCGGCGAGGTTGGCGTGTCGTCCGTCGACCCTGCAGTCTCGAGAGATCGACTCTCCGTGTGACCGCCGTGCTTTCGAAAGCGCTTTCCCCGTGTTAGCCGATCCCCAGGTGTCCTACCCGGGAAATCGATCTATTGCGCGATCGAGGGTACTTTTCACGAGTGGCCGAGGCGTAAAAACACGAATAAAACGCGCAACGACAAATGCGGAGGTGAAAATCAAAGTTCGAAGGTGAACCATCGAGATATATCGCTCGATCATACGCGTGCGCGACGATATCGCACGGCGGCGTGCCTCCTGGAAATTTTATCAATACCGCGGCAGCCATCTAGTCTTGCTGGCAGTTGCTCGCGAAAAGTTACGCGCCGAACGCCAAACGATCGACCGGGGGTGTTGCCGAGCAAGCCGATCGACAAATCGACGAGGATTATCGGAACAAGAAGAGCTCGAGGCGATCGATTACGAGCAGCATGTGAGTACACGTGATAATAATACGGAATGCTGCGAATGAGACCCCCCCCCCCAGTAGAAAACCAAAGGTTTTCCGCGATGACATTGCGAGGATGAAGTTTCTATCATTCGATGTCGAAAATCTTAGACGGAAAACAGCAAGTCTTTCTTTCAGCCAGTTTCAACGAACGAATAGTTTCTAAAGACGACATAGTTGTGAAATTATGCTAAACGGAGTAATTGAGGTGGCGCACATTTAGCTTCGTGTTAGACTTCGCGTTACGATACACCGAGTGCAATTTCCGGATGCGCTACCTGAAATATACTCATTGACGAAGCCTCGCGATTATCAGGGACATCGAGCGTTGTGAAGATCGAAATCAGGATGATGATATACTTCTAGCTTTCGCTTCGCGTCTGTATATGATGATACAAATGGCGATTGTATTGTGGAGCTCATCGAGAGTGAATTCCGTGGTCATTCCGTAAACGAGTCGAAAGCATTAACGTAATTGTGTCTCTTTAAGGGAGAGCCTCTATACAAGACTGTGACGCATAACTAGATCAATGAGCGATTAGAGTAGAACGATGACTATATTACGTGCTCTATCGCGCTCGGTCGCGATTCAGCCGCGAAAAGCAGTTTAGCGAGAAGGTGCGGCGATCGATGGAATTTTGCGGGTATGAATGCGCAAAACCGCGCGTAAGAATCGTGTGAGGAGCCCGCGGCAACTCAATGAAGAGAGCGAGAATTCTTGTCGCTGCGGCACGTTAGTAAGATGCGTTTTAAGACGCAATTGCCGAGGCTTGTCGCCGCCAATCGATCCTCCTCGCACGACCCGCGTCCGTCCGCGGCACACGGCAAAATTTCCAATAGAGTGCAACGGAGCTACGCGATGCCTGACACGTATACTTGCTTTCAAGAGAAATTAATCATAACGCGGCCTATCGCCGCGACTCTTCGAACCTCTCGAGAAATACACCATATAATGCACTGACGCCACTGACCCTATCCGACGCGAATCTTTTATCTAAAGAGTGAAATAAATGATGGAAGAAGTATTGACGAAACAAGTACGTCGCGTGAGAATTTTTCACTATCTCTATCGGTTATATTACTTCACTAAGAGAAAAAAAATGGTTGCAATTATCGTAATTTAACTATAATTTATGATCATTTTTTGGGACAACTATATATTTATTTAACCATTGTTTTAACCATGCAAATATACTCACTTCTGCTGTCAATGAAATTGACAAATTTTTGATAAATTTTTAATTTTTTTAAAATATATTTTTTTATTGTTACCATAAATATAGTGAATTTAAGAAAATAATTACATTCGCTATAATTGCGATTGTATTTACTAAAAAAAAATGTCTATTTCATTTGTCACATTTATATCTTGATTTTTATTATATTAATATTCGAAGTTATCATAATTTATAGCACAATATTTTTATATTTGAAAAATCACATATATGATTATATTACTAACATTACAGCAACCATAAAAATGGAGCTGCTAACCATAATTATTTTATTATGCAATTATAGTCATGAATACCAAATACTTTTTTCTTAGTGTTCGTGTTTCAGATTTGTCATTGACTTTTGTATTAATTATTTTACATTCTGATGGATTCGTTTATTTGTCTATTTATTTATTTGTTAATGGCGGCAATAGAAAAAACTAAACACGGTAATCGAATAGTATAGCATGATAGAACTACCTTAATTAATTTCGCTTTTGAACGCAGACTGTTACAGCTTTTTATTTCTCTTTCTAACTTTTCTCATTATGACCTTTCGCATCCAGTTTCCATCCAGCTCGATTATACATAATATACTCATTCAGCCAATCGCGTATTTATAAGCATTGCTGTTATCTACTCAAATATTTCGCGATCTTGGACAATCTCGATGAAGAGGTGACTCAAGCAGAATGATTTAATTGTCGGCTATCGTTACGACACCTATACATCGTTGGCAAGTAACTAGGGATCTTTTCGAAGGACACGTGATAATTTCGGATCGCTTTACAATCGCAATGCGAATTGCGAGGAAGATAAAACACGATTTATCAAACCTCTTTTCATTTCGACGAATTTTTTTGTACATTGAACAATCGCGATTAAGGTAATCGATCAATGCGATTGCGATTAATTATCGCGCGTTCTTTGCGCATTTTGCACTCGACGTGATCGTCGGATGCCTAATTGTAATCATATATGAACACATACATATATGTATAGTCGGGATCAATCGCGCAAAACGCGGTGCACTGTTACTACTCGGCTCGCAGTTTCTATATTTAGATAATCAATGATGAGCACATTTACGGCAATGTTCTACGGCTTTGCTAGACGGAAAGGTGCGCGTTCATACGTAACTTATATATGCGTTACAATCCGGGTGGCGAACAATGAACCGTTCGCCGGATTGTTCGATCAGAGACGACGGAATGAATCCTCGGAGCGGCGGCGAACTACAATATACCGACTATAATTTTGTCCTTGAAAGTTTCGATTTAATAGACTATAAAGAATTACTTCCTTCCTGAATTATCGAAAAACTACTGATAATAAAATTTTTGTACCGAATTAATATCTCACATGAATTCGACAATTTTTAAAATAAGTAATTTGTGATAAAAATTTGCTATGTTAATTTCATGCATTTTACATTTTATATATCTTATTTTCATTGTTTATTTTAAATTTCTTGCAAGTATAAATTTCTTGTCTTCGATGGTACTCTCTCTGAATAAATTTCTCAACAAAAAAGTACAAATAAAAAAAAGCAAAGTATAAAAAAATGTTAAACTTACTGTTCCACGCAGTACAAATATCCCATAAATATCCAGCGCGAGTTATACTAATCTAATAACAAGAATGAAGCAATATCCGCGATCGACGTATTAATCCCATTATATATCCTATTTTACGTCATGGGGTGAATATTTCTTGGCATTTGCGCATACAATTCATAGCTATGGCGATCGAATAATATTTCGATACGCGCTGTGTCAAACAGCTATATTATAAAATAAACAGTAGCAGCAGAAATTTTCATATTCATCAGAAAACATTTCAATAAATCATTTCAATAAATCAAAAAATTTTATATTTTTAGAAACAAATACTCTTATCAATCTCGATAAATAAATATATTGAAATAATCAACAATAATAGGAGAAATTTTCGAACCGTGTCGAAAATATATTCAACGATGAGCAATCAAATTGTACTAATATATGGAAATATCGCAAACATTCAAATGCAATTTAGAATAATTACTAAATATAATCGATATAATTATTTGATTTTAATTAAGTTAAAAATAGAGAGATAGATGAGAGAACATAACAGTATGAATTGCTGATTTTATCAATTATGCTGCTAATCCTGCTACAATATATTACTGGAATTGCGTCGAAATTTCGCGACAGATATCGGACGCCGGTGACCGAATATTCCGACGTCGCGTTCGACATCTCAATGGGAACGATATGGAGGAGAAACACATACGACTCTCTTGTATGTTAAACTATTCCCACCAACGGTATTCGAATAGTCGATCGATCGGCTGTTGCCACTCGGTCGTTCGATCGCTAGGCCAAAAATAAAACCCGCAACCCATTGCCGACCGCTTTTCAATCCGCCATCGCGCGTAGCCAGCATTTTTCCAAATCGTAACTACGAACACTTGTAATCTCTGCGATTTACGTCACGTATACCCGCCGCAACAAGATATTTATACATATTGATAAGCATGAAGCTTTCTCTGTAAGAATTAATATAGTTTTAGTACGATATGATTGTATAATTTTTTTCCTAATTTTATTTAACCAATTAATTGATAGCTCACAATGACATACGACAATTCTTATTCTTACCGACCGTATTAAAGATGCAAATTAGCTTTTGTTCTTGTCGACGATTATTTAACTGATATAAAGAATATATTTAATGAAGACTTTATACGATGAAGAATGTAGGATAATGGCATGTCGGGACAGGAATGGAAGATTTAATTATCCCGGTACATAAGTTGTTGAGTAATTAAATTGATATTGCTCGCAGCAGTACCGCAAAAGGTCTCGCTCTGTCTCTTTGCAAAAGGTCAAATAGCTTGTCGGAAATCCCATAGAAAAGAGATTTACAAAACGATATGCATATCCATAATATGTATATACATGAATTCCAACCCAGCATTTCCATATATAGTAGATGAAAAGGTCTGTGTGTCTAATCCTATTTAAAACAGTTTTACACAATAAAGGATATTTCAAATTAACGCGAGATATACAAGAAAAACATCTCTTTAATCAGTTAAATATTTTCAACAATTAATCAAAAGTATCCTAAATATTCCAAGTAACGACGTGCAAATCCATACATGTACATAATTTTCCACCCAGGATATTTTCACATACAACAGATAAAGAGATCTGTGCATTTAATCTTGTTTATAAAACGGTCTTAAACAGTAAAAGATATTGTTACAAAATGTTTTTTTTCTCGTAAGTAAAATTTAAAATTAGTTCGACATATAAAAAGACAGAAAAAAAGAGAGTATAAAAAGAAAAAGAAAACATCTTAAATATTTTCGATTAATCAAAAATATCATAAAGATTTAGCAAACGTATGGCTTCATCCAAAATCTTAATGAAACGCTCATAAAGTCGTTCCTAACGATCGTTTCATTTCAAATATTCGCGTGTAGGTGCACGTGCGTTTCTGAATTACAATCTCCTGGGGTCACACGAGTAGCCGACCTTATCAATGACCTTTTCTCTTTCCGTATCCGCTTGTCCAACAAATACGTTTTAATCATGAATGCGCCCGGGGACAATGTACTTGTATCATCACGTCGTTGAATCTTCTTAAAAAACAAGTTGGAGAGAAAACGCGTGATCCAAGTTAATACGCATAAAGTTTTTGCTATTAAACGGTACAAATAGCGAAATCGTGTCATGAACTTTGCCCTTTCGCGGTGCTTTCCACCCGCGGCTCGATATGGGGAAAATCTCACGCAGCATCCGGCACCATAAGGCAAAACGACGGCATATAATTCGCGTTCCGAGATGAGCGACACCCACCCGCGCGTTTATTTCACTTTTTAAAGCTATCGAGGAGAGACGCACGCGCGTACGAGGAAATATATAAATAAATCCCACGCCATGCACAAACCGCAAAATACAAGCGATATCGATGATAAATACGCGTATTTGATAAATATACAGTTTCGACATGTATTATACCGATGGTCTAAAGATCATCTCTATTGGCCCTTATTTGTCAACATTCAACTTTCAAAAATTCATATTGACACGAGACTCGCTGCATCAAAAAAAAATGACTAGATTAATTGAAATTCTAGTTAAAAATTGACAAATCAGAATTTTCTGATTAATACTCGTTTCTATCAATGTAGTTTAAATCTGAGTTCAACTAACTCTTCATCTTTTTCTAATTCTAAGAAGAGTAAGTTGAATAAGATGAAGATTAATCTGCAGTATAGAAATGAACATAAGTTCTATTAGAATTCTAGTTGAGATAATCGAAATTCCGATTGATGTAAACAGAATCTTTTGCTTCGTCAGATATTTTTCTTTGATTATTCTATTTTATATTTTTTGTTGATTTATTATTTTCTGAGGTATTAAATTTTGTCGATATTACACCAACATTTCCGCAGGAAGTGGTATATTCATAAAGGATCGCGTTTGTTTAACGTCCGATTGTATCGTGATGATATAATTGGATGTAATAACGCTTGTTGTCATCTTCTCGAAATCACGTCTTTGTTCGCAGGGCTACGGAGGGTGGTTTAGCACCGGATGCAGCTGCAGGTGCAGGCGCCGGCACCGACGGCATCGTCGGTGGCCCCAGAACGCCCCAGCAAATTGCCTCGCAGAAGCGGCTGCAGGCGACGCAAGCGCAAGTCGACGAAGTCGTCGACATTATGAAGACAAATGTGGAGAAGGTCCTCGAGCGCGATCAAAAACTCTCCGAGCTCGACGATCGAGCAGGTGAGATCCACTTTTCATGCAGTCGAAAATTTTGCGTTAAGAAAATCGACGGGGAAGCTTGTTTTGATCAAAAGTTGAAAATTTTCATTTAATCTTAGTCAACATTTAATCCCCTAAAATAGATTCTATTTTGTCAAATTGTATAATATTTTATTTTATAATTATGCATATTGCTTCATTGTCACACTGTACTTGCTCGCGCGCGCGCGCGCGCTCAGTAACACGGCTGTAGTCGTTAATTATTATATACGTCACTTGATTGTTCTGCTTCTACGTAAGGTACTTACTTATTCATGGTAAATATCATTTGTTGAACGTCAAGAAATTAATTAATGCCTTGGAAGAGCGAAAATATATGTTGCTGTATCTCCGCATAAAAGAATATCGTCTAAATTTTTAAAAAGATATAATTATAACACGGATTTAGGTCACGAATTGTATTGTATGTATATCACGACGCAATATTATATTATTATTCACGATCAATGTGTCGCTATACTGAATAGAAGCGCTAAACAGAAAATACGATCGTGGGAAAATTACACCTTCCATTCATGGTATCGTGGCAATAAAGTAGTCCGACCCTGCGCGTCTGACTACACGTTGATATCGATTACTGTGACACGCTCGAATCGATGCCACGTTATGTGGCTGATAAACGCCGATCTTTTATGCAATACGGACGTACTTTTATTGTTTGTGTAAATATATACTTATTTTCGCACTAATAAATTACATTATTTTATACTCTCACTAAATATTTTTGCGTTCTTTTCCTTCTCGAATGAAGTTACACTGAAAAAAATTTACTAAATCTTAATCGTATTTTTTTTAACAGTATTTTTACTGTAAATTTTTATTTACAGTAAATAAATATTTACTTAATAAAAAAATGACAGTTTGATTAAATTAATGGTTCCTGTATCAATCAAATAAATACGTTTACATTTAATAAATATAGTTAATGTTGCTCAAATAAATATTTATTAAAATTTAGTATATATAAAAAAATATATATATATGTATATATATTTTTTTTTTCTCTATACGCGTTGCCCCTATCAATTATTAATATTAGAAAATAGTTCTTATTTTGAGAATTCTTTTTTCTCGAAGTTATACGTAGACATATCTGAGATAAATCGGATGTCACCTCCGTAATTGGCTTTTACAGATGCACTTCAACAAGGAGCGTCACAATTTGAACAACAAGCAGGAAAATTGAAGAGAAAGTTCTGGCTACAGAATCTAAAGGTGAGTGTCAAATTTCATTAAAAAAAATATTATGGTAATATTCGAAATATTAATAATAATTTTGCAATTTTTTTTTTAACAGATGATGATCATTATGGGTGTAATCGGACTCATTGTACTGGCCATCATTGTCGGTAAGTGTTTCACTGATTCACTAACGTTTAACAGTTGTCGACACTGTCACTGTAACTGTTTAAATGTTCTGTACCATCTCGTCGATGTATATCTCGTCCTGATTTCGAGCGACTAATTCAGCGTTACTTCCTTTTTTTCATCATCCATTTGGACACGGTGAAAGTGTCGACCATTTATTTAAATAAAATATTATAGAAATTAATATTTATTTTTAAATTCATATTTAATGCTGACAAATATGAATTTTTATTGGATAATTTTATTGGAATTTTTATTACCGTTTAGAGATTATGATTTTGACAGTGATCATTACATTGAATCAGTCGTTCCCATCTAATGTCTCTTTGTCGATCTATATCCTTTATGCTAAGGAAACATCTACTACGTACAGACGAGTGTTTGCACGATGCGAAAGACGTCGCGATGTGAAGCGAAATGTCCACGGATTTGCATAGCTTTTGAGAAATCCTTTCGGAAAGATCTCTTGAAGCTTCTCGAAGAAATGTGCCGAAACAAACTGTTTATCGTGCTTTGCCTGAAAATTACGTCGACTACTTGCCTCATAATTCATCTTCACAAAACTTTACTTTAAAAAATATCATACTCGCGAGCATCTTTTTTCTCTATATTCTAGAATTCTTACTTTAAATTTTACAAAAATTCTACATATTTCCTAGCAATATCATTTTGCTGACCGAAATTTTATGACCGAAAAATGAGAATATTTTTTTTTTGCAAGAACGTGTCTTTATCACGCGGAATATGAAATGCGCGAGAGACGCCACTATAGCGTGATCTGTTGGAAAAGTGGCATCACTTTGTCTTCTTTTTTTTCATTCATTATCTAACACGTGTGAAATGTATGTATTTCTCTTTTCCCGTCTAGCGAACTTCATGTAGGCGCGCTGATTGGTGGAAGAGATTTGTGTGTGAGTGAGTCTGAAGGTAGAAAGCAAAACAATTGCGACATTGCGTATCGTTGTTGTTTCTCACCCCGTTTCTCTTTTTTACTTGTCGTAGAAAATGTATACCTGAACCCGTACATTTCTCCAATTCCATTCTCGTTTATCGTCCGACACGTAAAAATTCCTCTTGTCCTGATATTTCAAAATTGTCTTTAATTTTGACAAATCACGTATCAAGTGTTGCCAGTTTTATAAAGAATTCATCGGATATTTTTTTCTTAAAAAAAGTAATAACAATTTCAATTGTTAATTTTATTATTATTTTCATAGACGTATTTTGTAATAAACTGATTATATTAATTATGATAATTGTGATATACAATTATCGTATTACTACTGTAACATTTTATTATTATTATAGTTTTTTCCATATTGGTTTTGCAAAAAATGTGCAGGTACATCCGCGCTTTTATAAAACTGGTATTTTTAGTCGATGTTTATGTATATTATGTCTGCCTGTGATAGGAACTTGCTCTATCTGTTGCTACGTGTATTTCCTACACAAGAACTCTCCATCACTGTCCAGTGTTGTTGCATATTTATGAAGTACTGATTTAATGGGGAAGCGTTCCAATTAAGAATCGCCATGGCGGTACATCGCGAGCCTTCATAAATCTTCGACGACATCCTTCCTGATTCCCTTCTCTTATCACAACACAGCGTACAAGACAATATTAAGTGTAAACAGTACGTAAAAATTGCCGTCATGTGTTTTCTCGCTAGGAATTTTCTCAGTATTTGGTCCGACGTTTTGAGCGTCTCTTTAAAGTCCATAAGACGGAAAAAGCGACGCACCAGAAAATCACTTTATCATGATTTTAACAGTTTCAATGTCATAGATATTTGTCACAACGGTGTTGACTAAAGCTCACTTTAGACGATCTATAATTCGCGTCAAATTTCTAAATAGAACTGTTCTGATATCTATACTATATTGTTTTTTTTTTTACATTAGATAGCATATAAAATTATGAGATTATTGAATTTTAATACGAATTATAGATCGTATTAAAATACCTGATGAACCTTAAATGTATTGCGTAAGTTAATTTTGAAACAAACTATCGGTTTCTTTAACGAATACCGATAAATTTTTAAAAAGGAATGTTTGCCAAGACACGATCATACCTCATCCTCTGTGTGTGTTACGACTGCAATCGTTTGTTATGTGTCTGTCTGTACTTTTCGGTGGTATCCTTTTTCTGAAGTTGGTCCCAGGCAGTGATTTTCAAATTTCTGGTGGTCAATTAACAAAGAAAAAGTGTAACACACGTGAAACAGGCTGAACATACAGCTTTAAACACTGTGATTCGCAAATTCTGCGGTGGCAATAAAGAAATGATACAAAATACCACCTAGAAATGAAAACACAAGAAATGAAAACACCACAATGATAAACGACAACATCAACAACAAGCACAATATCAACAACAGTAAGAATTATCAAACAACTACAACAAAGTTTCTGTTTAATCCTATTCTACTCTTCGGTACGGTAAGCTATGATTTTATTGTTGCACCCCGATATTCTATCTTTTTCTCTCTTCTTATGTCAAAATGCAATTTAAATCTTTTTCAATTAGCACTTTCTCTTACATTTCTTTATTTTATTTACTTACTCATCTTTATGTATATTAAAAAAAAATTCTGCTAAAAAATACGAATGTATAATTTCCATTAATTTTGTAAAATATATTTTTGATCTCTCATAGTTAAAGATAAAGGTGACATAAACAATAAATAACAAGAAGGAGGAGGAGACTACAAGCTAGATTTTTATGTATTTTAAATTCTTAAAACATACATTTCGATCTTATTATTAGATCATCCTCAGTGTATACATCCTCAGTATTAGAGAAATTTAACAAAATTAATAAAACGTTAGATACAAGATTACTACAGATTATAATCACCAAAAGTGTTGATAGTATTCCTTTATATGTATTTTCTGTTGCAATAATATAATGCTTTCAGTCTTGTAATATTCTTAATTACATTTTTCTATTATATCGGTCGCAATTAATCTATAATGATAACAATATTATTTAAACATGTTGAGTCATTTAATAAAAATGTATCAGCACATTCTCAAATGCAAATGTTTAACAAGAATATAAACTAGTAATTGAAACAATGAGTCAAATAATTGAAAATAATTCACAAAAAGCAAATGCGATCAGAGTTTTGAAAATTGAAATCAATTCAGTTAAAAATGATTTGTATTATGAAAAAAGGTAATATATATGTTACATTTATATGTAATAATATAATAAAAATATATTTTAATTCAAATCTGTATACATTTAATAATT
>NW_017259222.1:1994759-2007686 GCF_001594045.1 Atta colombica
TTCGTACTTGTTACATTCTGCATGTTTCTCTCTTTCTCTCTCTTTCTCTCCCATCATTCATCCTCTTTTTTTCTCTCAAATAACATTCTTAGTACAGCGCGAAACTCATACACTGTATATATTATCAAGATAGCGCATATTTTAATAATCTTATACATTCCAATATTATAAAGACGAATCATAGCAAAAGTTTCTGGGACGATCTTCGCGTATTGTGCTTGACCTCTTACGGAGCATGTGCCATCGATTTAATTATTTATTCTTCGATTGAAAGCCGATGTCGGTATAGCGTTGCATGGCTTGTACATTATGTGGAATGTGCCAAAAGTTTCTAACGCGAACAATTTCAGCCAGAAATTCGGCCAGAATTTCCAGTGAACTGCGACGAATTTTGTCGCCTACAATGTGAAAAGAAAAAAAGACGGACTCCGGATGGAACTTCTGGCAAAAAGCGGAATTGTATCTTGCCACTAATTATTTTTGCAGGGAAAAGTTTATGTATTATGTGTATCGAGTGGCCTCTGTATATATACGCATTTACGCTTCTGTAACTACTTGCATGCAATTTTTCTTTATCCTTATGGCTAATGGATTGTTATATGCTTTAAGTTGCGAACGTCAATAAGTTTAGTTTATCAAACGCATCGTCGTGGATATAATGGCGTGAATATTTTTCATTAAGAATATTTCAAAACTACTAAAACGTATAAATTTATATTCTTCATAATTTTGATCTTGATATGCATTAAATTTAAACGTTTGTCCACGACGAATGCGATCCGCCATGAGTCTCCGCATGCGAAAGATGGCGAAATAAAGAGGAAGGAAATAAAAAAAAAGATGGAGAACGGAAAGAAAAACAAATTTAATAAAAAGTCGAAGAGACAAAGACTAAGAGCAACATGGGTCGAATCATTGCCGTTCCTTATTCATTGGAGGAGAACAAATGTTATTATTGTTTTCAGCGAGCGTCACCGGCGGCAGCAATACGCAAAATTGAATGCGAGAGTAAGAGCTAAAGTAAAATAACATAACAACTACAGCAACAATAAAAAGAGAGGTAAAAGGAGAAGAGGAGGATCAAGAAAGAGAAGGAAGAAACGGCGGCTGAGAAATTTCCGAAGAGGAGATGGTTTTTAGAGAGACAGATCTCGCAAGATGGAAATTGTGATGAGCCGTTGATGAGCTCTGCCGGAGTTCTCCGCGAACGTAATCGTCGGATCGATCGCGCGCGGGAATCAATCGATCGATGGTCGGCCTTGGGATTCATCGTGGGAAAGGAGGAAGGATGACAGCGGATGATCGGAAGCAGGAAACGTTGATCCGAGCGGGAACAACGAAGAGAGTCGTCGCGATGATCACGGAACTTTCCTGTTATCCTTCATAGCGTTTTTTTTTTCCTTTTCCGGATCGAGTAGAAGAAGTCGAGGGATCCACGCCGAACCGGCACGATCTCCATATCTCGCATGGACGAAGGTTGCGTCGGCGATAATTAACACGTCCGCTGATTTCTCGATCATTATTTCATTGCGTTATTACTTTAGATTATTTTTTAATTTAATTGACGTAAAATTTCATTATTACCACGCTCTTTTCGCAACAGTACGTTATTTTGAGGAACGTTAATTCATATCTTAAGTTTCGGCGAATGCGAAATTAAATTGAAAATACAGATATCTTAATGGATTTAAGATATCTTAGATCTATCTTAGGTCTTAGTCTAAGTCAGAGATTTTGTTAGATAAGCGGAATTAAAACTGATCCTATTAAAATCTCATAATAAGATGATCTAAACGCAACTGATTGATAAGACGAGATACGTGCATCGCGCTTTCCTTCGTCCATCTTCGTTAATTAAGATTGTCCGAAAAAAGTTAGAAAAAAATGAGAAATACAGAAACAAATGGTTATTGTAAACAAAGAAGCGAAAAGTTCGTAAAAAAAAAGAGGAAAAATTCGTTATAGCAGCGACACATAATACTTAAATATATAGGAAATATATATATATATAAATATATATATATATATATATGTATAGAAAGAAAAAGATAAAGAAAGACAGGGTGTCCGTAAAAACTTCCATCATGTAAAATCTCTCCGACGAAGGCAGTTGCTGTAGTATATACGCGACGCGTTCACGATGTATATCGAGACATTTACTTTATAGACATAAATGTAAATCACGCAAACTGTAAATAATATATCATTTGTCTCTCACGCGCCATTTATCGGATTCAATCCGCTCCAATTATATATTGAGAAGAATCACTTGTGTCCTTTAATTATTCCTTTGTCTTGCATCTTGCTTTTTGCTTTTCGCGAATTGTAATGGAAAAGAAAAAAAAATCGATAGGAGGGATGGAATAGGAGGGAAAGAAGCAACCGGGAAAGAAATAATAGTGACAATCGCCTGCCTTCGTCGAAGATGGCGATCAACGTTTTCGAACAGCCTGTGTACAGTAAATCTAAGAAATAATAAAGAATGGGAAAGAAAAGAGAAGGAGAAGTGAAAAAGGGAGAGGAGATGAAGAGGGTAGAAAAGAAACGCCATGTTGTAAGGAGGCGCAGCAGCTATAAGTAACGTTTTATGGCTTTAAAAATGAATTATCTACAAGATGTTATGTATACATGTTAATAATAACAATTACAATGATGATAATAATGGTAATATTAATAATAATTATAATAAAAACGATGGAGAAGGGTTTGCTTTGCCCGCTTCGCGGATGCGATCGCGCCGATCTAAGAAAGGAATTCTTGTCATTTCGATTCGAGAATATCCGAGGGTAAGGTTCCATCCTCGATCATCCTCTTATCGTTCATCCGCGAGATAAGACGACAAGGGTATATTGCGCCCGACACGCCGATTATTCGTCGATGAAGATCATCGTCGATCTCCGATGATCCTATCCGATCCCCTTCCTTCTTCCGTTCGATCCTTACTGATTTCAGTGCTGCTGCTGCTGCTGCTACCGCTGCTGCTGCTGCTGCTGCTGATTCAGCAATAATATCGAGAGACGAAATTAATCATCGTCCGTGATCCTCCGCAATTATTCCTCCCTTCGATCCCACCCCCGACGCGCGATATTTGTGAATATGCCTGCAGGCGCCATTCCGTCGCGACTTTCGGACGCGACGAAATTCACCAAGAGAGAGGAGAGCTTTTCATCAAGTCGATCGGCAGAATACGATCGACTTTGCTTTCGTTCGCGCCGGGATTCACTTTAGGAAAAATTTTAGGAAGTGAGATTTACGACAATATTTCAAATATTAATTGTTTGCAATTATTGAACGATCTGATTATGTACTTAATTATAGCGTTAATTGGTCAAAACAAAATAAAGAAATCATCTAATCTTCTTCTACTTTTTTCAAATTGATTTTTCTTACATAAATATTTGTTACCTAACAATTTATTGTAATTAATTTCATGACGTTGTTAAAAATAATATTGATAATCTCATTGAGGAATCATTGGGGACCACAAGTTGTTAATGCGATACGCTTTTTTGCTGAATCGCGAAAATCGCAAGGATGAAAAAGCGAAAGGCCGATCGACGAATGAGAAATTCTTCGAAGTTGTCGCGCGAAATGGCTGCACACCCGAGTTATAATATTTAAAAACGATCATTCTATGTTTATCAACTTATGAACACATAGTTGTACATCATATCTTAACCGTGTCGACGTATCCCTAATTATTAACGACGAATATGACTCTGATGCTGCGCTTTGAACAATTGTACAGTATCGAATAAAAAATACACTGCGTAGTTGAATTGAAGTTATGAAGAGGCAACAAAGAAGGGGATCGATTATAATTTTTTTTTTTACTTTTTAATCAAATCGCATTTCGTAAAATCCTTACATACATATACACGTATATTTTTTTTTTATGAGCACACCGAATTTCTAAGAATTTTATTACTGCATTTTATATTAAAATGGATAAAAGCCACGCGTTTCTCAGTTCTTTCTTTTATTTTGCTGCACGTAAAAGAAAACAAGACACGTTTCTAAAAAGAAAAGTTTTATTCAGTTATGACAGGAAAAAAGTTAGAAAATTTTTTTAATACCTATTGACGATTGAATATATATTGCAATGCGTCTTCCAAGAAGAGGATCATTATAAAGCCTAATATCCGTTAAATCCAAAAAGGAGGTAAGAACAATAAATTTGCTATTGTATGCCGGTGTACATTTTTTAAATATATTTATCTACTTTCTTAAGAGTTTTATTTTTATATTCTTTCTTATTTGATTTCAATCTATACTTCCTCAGTGGAGCAGAGTCGTGGAGTAGCTATTATGAAATGATGTGCAATATGTGCTTTTTTAACTGACAATCGCGTGATTGTGTAGTACATTTCAAAATTGTTAAATTAAATATTTTTTTTTAATATACATAATTTAAAGACATATTTTTATAATTAGATCATAATCATTTCCTCAGTTATTAATTTATTAATGTACGATCGATATTTCCTAATTAAACTCTATTGGAATCTAAATTGTTTTATAGTTTCTTATATTTTTTGTCGATTAATAATTGCAATAATCCAATTATAACATTTATTATCAGTCTCGTGATACTGAAAAAAAATCGTAGTAAACATATTATCTTTAACTTTTATTTCTCTGCATTTGCATTTTCTCTTAAGAGAGTTTTTTCTGTCCATATGGTTACGTAAAATATATACTTCTATCTCATTGTGTATTCCATTATTCAGTTATTATTATTTCACACTGTCAGAAAATCATCACATATTCGTTTAAATACTGCTGTGTTAATAACATGAATATATTATAATATAATATAATAAATTCATATTTCATGTGATCGTTTGATCGAAAGTAGAAGACACGTCAGTGATATGTGTGTGTCCAATTACTGTCGCTTCGTAATTATTTCATTCACTGTCCATTTGTACAACTGTTCAAATTATCGTTAATGTAACAAATGGTGCCGGGCGCGCGCACATATGTTGAAATTTAAAATAAAACACGACAATATCTACACACTATTATCTAACGGAATAAAGTCACTTTGAGATAGAGAAAGAGAGAGAGAGAAAGAGAGAAAGAGAGAGAGAGAGAGAGAGAGAGAAAGAGCGAAAGAAAATGAGAGAGGGAGAAAGAGAGATGACACTGTAATATAACACACTTGTTTAAAAAAAAAGTGAAAATACAATTTCTGTGTTCTAGCGTTGTACGACCTGTATATTTTTTATTTATTCAAATTATATGTTTCTATGTGTTAATTATAAAAATGTGAGAATAAAAGATATCAAATACGACATATTATTTTTATGCCGTAGATAAAAGATAGATCCTATGATACAGAAAATAACTAACAGAGATATCACTTTTTCGACAAATTATTATATATCTCGACCCCTATTAACAGTTTTTTTCACTTTATACTTTTTTTCGTCGAAAAGCTGTTGTATTCAATTAAACTCGGTATTCAATTAAAGCTTTAAAACAAAAATGTTTAGAATATATACTGTATCTATATAATCAGATTACTCTTAAATGTGCAATGATAAAAACTTCTTACTGCTAAGAAAAAATTCTAAAAGTCTACTCATAGCTAGTGTTTTATTGAAGTTTAATCCTTTTTATCTATGCAGCACTAAATAAAGTACAATAATAAATAAATAAATTAATATTAATCAATATTACTCTTCAATATTAACAGCAGATTTAAAAAACAATCAAGAAAGTGGGCTCTAGTAGAATCAAGCGAACGAGCAAGAACAAATACGATTGAACAACTTGCTTCAATGAATGCAAATAATACCATACTGGTATAATGCGATTCATTGAAACAAATTGTTCATTCGTGTTTATTCACTCGATCTCTAAATCTCAATCCAGTTTGATTTGTCTTTCTGACAAACATGGAACTGACATACATGAAATAAATCTCTCCTCAAAAATTTAAAAACTACTAAAAAAACTACTTCTATAGAGGAAAGATTCTATAGAAAAAAGATGTTACATAATATAATAATATGCAAGGAATTTTTCGTATCGATCCCCATTATCGTTTTACGTTATAATTCTAAAACGCTCTGATCAGACTCTAATACAATTTTCATTTGAACGTTTCAGTGAAATTCATGCCGGAATCGGCGCCGGCTCCACCCGCGTACAACTATCCACCAGGTATGATGCCGCAGGGTACGCTGCAAGGAGCCGCGGGACCAGGTGCAGCTGCGGGTGGTGCAGGGGGGACGGGCGCTGCAACAGGGGGTGGTTCGCCGCAAACCGCTGGAGCTGCGTTCGTCGGCAACCTGAATGTCGATATGCACAGCATTGTGTAAACGATACGACGTGATGATGGTATATTTGGGATAAAAAGGGAAACGAAGAGGATTCTGACAACGACATCATCTATGGAAATAACTGGTCGACATATTCGCTTCAGCGATCATCTATCTGTTATCGAATTATCGTCGATACATCGAAGAGCACAATGGAACAATCCGGTAACTCCATAAACTTAGATAGAATCTGCTAAACGAATCTTAGAAGTTATGGATTTACATCGTTTTCTCGAAACCCTTCGAGATTACCAAGCGTCTAATCGTCTTTTATGTTGAATTATTTTGTTTCTTCGTCAACGTGATATTGTAATAATTAATTCCATTATCCCTACTATTAGCAATTATTATGCAACAATATTTTAGACAAACTGCCTTTATGTGATTATTCACTAATTTTTATTCAATTATATTTGCATCTTGATCTCATAGTCTCTAAAAAGTTTTAAAAGTCTTAAATTATGGAAGCGACATATCGACCGGTCTTTTCGTCGTTCAAGAAAAAAGAAACGAGATCTATATTCTACCACTCCAGAAAATCAGCGAAGCTTTATTTTTAATGAGAGTACATAATACATGAAAAAATCCTATGATTACAAATTTCACGCTCAGCTAAATATTCGCTAATCAAAAAAAAAAACAACGAGCGAAGTGTCGTTCACGATAAAATACACGAACATGTGTATCGATGTATGTACATACATACATGTACATACATTATTACGAATTATCAATGTAAGATTCAGTCTATGTACATATATATAAATATAAAAATTATTTATATGTTAAATTATATATTAACCGAATCAAAATACAGGAGAAACGATAATAGATGAAAGAATCAGTTGATAAATGATTTGAAAAGATTGACGTATATTTCAAGTCCACTTTTGACCGAGAAATATGTAAAAATGTCGGGTGTGCGCGTCACGTAAGATATTTCATATAAGTGATGATTTTTGTGCTTTGCGTGTACATTTATAAAAAAATTTGTCTCCGACAATAGACCTTCTGGACAAATGTGAAGTGGATTTCGACGCCAAATCCTTAACTATATTAGTCTCTTTGAGATTTACGTAATTATTACAATGCAATTATACGAATCGCCGTGATCGCAAAAATTGTTTAATGTAAAACGTAGAAAAGTTTAACATGATTTTGTAGCAAACAAACGATTTCTTAAACACATCCTTTTTGCACGATTATTAATATAACAGTTTTACTTTATAGTATATATCATATATTTGAATTTATTATTTCTTGAAATAATGTTTATGAGATGTTTTACGACAATCGAAACTGTAACGCAGAATTCTATGAGATTAAAAATTAAAATTAATATATCAAAACATTCACATATGACTCTAGTTTTGAGTCCCACCTCGTCTTTTAAAAAATTCATTATGGGAAATTCAATATGATGGCCAAAAGTGAGAAGAACCATGGTTGGAAAATAAAGAAAATTGAAAAAATAAGAGAAATAATAAACAAACATTTTGTATATGCCGAGTTAATCTATGATGTACGAATTTTAGGGAAAAAAATTGAATCAAAAATTAAATCTAAAATGGCGGTTCCAAAATTTTGATACTTTCAATTTTTTATTCGATAGACATTATAAAAGGATATCTATTTTGACTTAACTACGCGTAGGGCATTGGAGAATCTTTTTGTAAGAATCCTTTAAATTCTTTAATGTTCTTTCTTGCTACAAAATTATTTGTACGAATATAAATACGAATATAAATAGTTGTATAGCAAGAAATAACATTAACGAACTTACAGGTTTCTTACGAAAAGATTCTCCTATGCTCCACACGTGGTTTTCAAATGGCTTTTATAATTTCTATCGAGTTAAAAATTGGAAGTACATATTAAGATTTTCAACTGTTATTAATCCTTTATATACGGTGCAATATTAAAAAAAAATTGAAAAAAAATTATAAAAATTACAATACAAAAATATAATGAAATAAAAATTTAAAAAGTTAAAAAATTAAAACGTTAAAAAGATAATGCAGGCTCTTGGAGCTTAATATAGTGACAATCTCGAACCTATAAAATGCAGAGAGTTTTAAATAATTCATGAAAAATAATCAATTTGAAAAGAATTTTACTTGATTTGAACTGTCACTTTGAAGCCACTATCTTAGATTATTGATTCGATTTTTTTTCACAAAATTCGTACATCCTATAAATTAATTTGGCATATATGAAACATTTATGCATCATTTCTCTTGCTTTTTTTCAATTTTCTTTATTTTCCAACTACGTTTTTCTTACTTTTATCTGCCATATTGGATCTCCTATTGAACTTTGAAAAAGACCAAGTGAAATTCGAAACTAGGATCCTATGTAAATGTTTTAATATCCCAATGTTGATTTTTTGTTGCAGAATTTTGATCGCGTTACTGTTCCGAAATTGAAACGTCACATATATACTTTTAAATATTATTAAAAAATTTCATTTATGGATTCATAAGGAAAATTTGCTCCTTTAAAGATGAGGAAGCTTGTAAATGTACTATAGAAGATAATCGAATTATAAAAAGGATAATTATTGATTCCTACATTTTCAAGCATTGACATAATGATTGATAATAAATTTTGTGGGATAAACTCGAATCTCCAAAATTTGGAATTTGAAGATATTAGCATGTAATTTTTAGCAATATTAAATAAATTAAAACGTTACTTAATGTTATATTATTTAAAACGGAAAGAGAAAAGGAAGAGAATATATCGCTAGAATAAATGCTGCGATACGTTTTATCATCATTAAATATTCTCCATCTCTCTATTTTTTTCTACACGAAATTTTTGGCTAATAAATTCACGTAATTAATAGCAAATTCGATTGGATGCACTAATGCATATTAAAGCCGTTATACACTGATTTAATCCGCAAAAATAAAATGCAAATACTTCGAATTATAAAATACGGATTTCACTTTAACAGCACAAATGTAT
Source organism: Atta colombica (assembly GCF_001594045.1). NCBI lineage: Eukaryota > Metazoa > Arthropoda > Insecta > Hymenoptera > Formicidae > Atta > Atta colombica. Next base: position 2,004,059 of record NW_017259222.1, read on the forward strand.
TAAGGATTTTATGGTTTAATCTGTTCTTATATTTATTTAAATACATTTTTTTACGTCAATTTACGTACAACGGCTTTAATGTGCACACTGGATACATTCAATCAAATTCGCTATGCGAGATGTCAAACCGAAAGATATATTCACACAAACTTGCATAACTGCATAAACATATTCATAGAGAAAATTCAATCACATTTTATGTGCGTCTTTATAAGAGAAATGCGATTGGATAATTTTCTTTTTATGCGTTTATGTAACTGCAAGTTTGTGTGGATGTACACTAAAGGCCATCACACATAAAATAATGTAAATTGCATAACCATAGCATAAGACTGCTGGACTAATGAGTGTCTTATGTAAAACAACGTGGCGTCTTTATGTCGGATGCTATTAATCCAGAAGCCTTATGCTATTCTTATCCAGCTTATGTCATTTTGAGTGTGGCTTTAACCACTGTCATTTAAAAAAGAAGAGTTGATATATTAACCGTTCCTTATGAAATGAAACACCATGTTGCTACTTTCACTTGATAATCAAATTGTTTCCAATTCAATAAATTGTCTATACACCGATAATAATTAAATTAAACGATAGATTTGTAAGTATAGCCATTACAGGACGCTTTGACACTTAGGCTATTGATACATTATATTATTTTGGTACGAATACCAAAATTATATTAAACTGCAATATTCCTTTAGCTGTATATCTCACCGAAAAAAAAAACAGATCTATTATATATTATATAATAGAAATACTATAGATTTTACTGTATATTAGGCTTAAATAAATAACATTGTGAGAAGCAATTGTACGTGTTTTTCCTTGTCGCAACAATAAAAATTGTGATATATTTTTACACATTTAAGTCACAGTTGCAAATGCAAGTACGTAGAAAATTATTTTATAACGATCAATATTAATCCGCAATGTGCAAAATATAATATATTAATATGACATATAAATCTCTACTATGCTTGTAAATCAGTATGATTCTTGCAAGCATTATTTACTACGTACGAGTACATCTACATCTACATACAAAAACCTACATAAAAAAAAAATAAATCGTACTGATTTCAAAGATATATTGATTTCCATGAAAAAAAAACCATCATTCATACCCTAAATTGTACTCACCAATATCATCACCAATCATATTTCACATCATGATCTATAACAAAAAAGAGAACATTATTGATTAAATTTAAAAAAGATCTATGAAAATACAATTATTTGATACGTATTTATGAATATTTATATATGTTTATATATATTTATACATATTAAAATATGAATAATTTTTTACGGGTTAAAGCTGTATATTGCTCTTGTTGAAAATAATCTTTTCCAAGTCGAATTATTGACGTGTAAAATTCCTGCACTAAATTAAAAATGCAGGAACAAATTAATACGTGTACACAAAAAAAGAAAAATTTTACTTTATTTGAAAAAAATTTTTTATTAGAGTGCATATTAAATCACAAAAATATAGTAGAAAACAAAAACAGATGGTACATCTATAAAAGCCAAGCAAGAAGCATAGAAAAAAATTGTGACTTTTAATGATAACACTCACATTAATTAATAGGTAATAACAATTTAAAATAAAATTATGTAACGAAAAGCCATCGATATTAATCACTGATCTAATTTTTATTAGTATTAATAAAGTTCAATAGTTAGTTTTTGAAAAATTAAGGGTTTAAATCTTTAGAAAACCTATATCATTATTTGTGACTTTCCTAATCTTATTTTCCATCAATTCATGATTCTATTGTATTAGTGCTTCCACAATTTGCCTATCGGAGATGTAATTATATATTGCAATTGTACATAGGCCATAAATAAACAGTTGCAACGTTTATAGGCAAAATTAAAGCAGCGACAAAGAGGAAAATTAACAAAAGAGCATCAACATCAAATGGTAATTAATGGAGAAGAAGCGATTCCAGATATCAAATAGATCCCATAATTGAAATTATAAATCCTCGTTTAATACATGAAATTTCAAAATAGTTCTAATAGCGTTAACTAACGTAAGAATATGTATGTATGTACGTATGATGTGCGCGCGCGCGTAAATACTATTCACCAAAACGTAGGAAACACTTTCAAAACATTTGAAATTGCATAATCTTCCATGCAAGTTTCGGTAGTCTAAAGTCTAAAGGCTTAGGACGGAATGCAAGAGATTCGGGTTCGACTCCCGGCCGAGGCAATATTTTCCGCAATAAGTATATTATAGTTTTTTAAGATTAAATTTGAGAAATTTGGGAGGATTATTAATATTTCAGATTGATTGCGTTGAAAGTCCGACAATCATATCGGCATGCAATTATCATTTCCGAAATTAATTCATTTATATAAATATATATAAGTCCAACATCTTAAAATTTAGATCAGTAGTGGCGCTTCGTATTTAAAGGAAAACTATAATATAAAAAAAAAATTAAAACCGAAAGAGAAAAATATAGAGAAATAAAAACACAAGCAAATTTAGCTAAATTGGAACTAGAATATTTCCAAAAAATAAATTTTTAATACAATAATACATTATAATACATTATAATATATTATAATACATTATAATAATGTTAATTATTTTTAATGGGTTTAATGTTACGTAATTATTATTTAACATTATTGTTATTATTATTGTTACCTTCTATATTGTTATCTTCTGTATTTTCTGTATTTCATGTATTTATCTTTTTTAATATATTGCTCAATGATTAATTAATAATAATAATATTTAATATCTCCTAACGATAGTTAATTTAATAATAACAGATCATTGTGTTTACATAAAAAATAATTAAAATATATAAAAATATATAAAAAATATATTTTAAAAATATACAAAAAAAATATATAAAAAATCTATATAGTTCTATATTACATACATTAACGTACATACAGATTAGTATATTTTATGCGTAAACGCACAATTGTAATTTAAATTTATATACTGTTAATATCGACTGTCCTTATCAACGTCTTTAAATTAACCAATAAAAAAACATGCGGGAATTTTAAATTTTTAAATTTCATATATTCTCTATTTTATCATTTTTATTTAAACATTGTATGCTTTTTGTTTCTATCAACAACGATTTTTGGTTGGTTCTAAATCGCACGCTCTTCCATCTCGGCATGCAGTTCAGATTGGCTCAAGTTGCAAGTCGAACACGTATGAAATCTCTTTTATAGGCTTTTTAAAATAACCCATATTACATTTTAATCTTAATCTTAATCTGTAAAAAATTGGTCAATTACAGTCGAATATGAGAAGAATAATTAACTATGTTTGATCAAAGTTTAAGTATTAGCATATTGCAAAAAGAAAGCTCATTACGCCAATAATCATAATATGATAAACCAATATTCATAGCTAATTTCTTATTTCAATTAATAATTCTTATTTTAATTAGTAATATCTTAAAATACTATAATGCTGCAAATGCTAATAATATTAATAATGCTAATAATGCTGCAAATGCTAATAATAATTTAAGAGTTAAGTTTTAAATTCAAACGGACTATAAATACCAGATCTCTAGATTACTATGTAAACAGCACAAATAAATAAACATCTAAAATCTGTACGTGTATATATATATATATA
>NW_017259222.1:2008030-2030281 GCF_001594045.1 Atta colombica
TTTTTCCATCAGGGAGCCTATCCTAGCGTACGCAGAATGTTGTAAAAAATTTTGCTACAATTATATATATATATATAATATATATTAGACATTAACCGTATTGACCTTTATTCGAGAATATGTGTAAAAGAAAGATCTTTCACTAAATGTGCTGATTCAAATGGTGTCAGGTCTATTGAAAAGGAAATTGAAAAGAATTGAAAATCATTGGACTTTTTCGGATCAAGTCGTGCTTCACAAATCGACATAATTTCGATTCTAATTTTTTGCACGTTGACATAATGCCAGTTGTGAAGAGTTGGGATAATGCGAAGAGTCAAGCTGAACATTTGCATCAGCCTGACAAATCGGAGAATGAATATAGAAGGAATATAGGTAAAACGCGAGCAAATATTCAGCAGTAAGAACGATTTCGATTACAATAGATGTGAGACATAATAAAATAGTAACTTTTTGAAAAAAATCTTAAAATGCATCTAAATTTTTTGAAATGATCGACAAAGTATATAATATTCATACTGACTCCTCTCTGATTTTATTACTGTTTGTTTTGTTTTTAAAATTTAGAGCCATCAGATTGCCAAACAGTTTAGAAGTTTTGCTAATATCCGATGAAAATTTAACAACATCTTTTTCTCGAGAAAAAAAGGTATAAAAAAGATAATTTAATTTTAGGACTTACAAATTTTTTTAGTTAACATGTTACTCAAAATTTATATTTAAAATTAATAAACTATATATAATAAACTTTAAAATCATCAAGAGATATCTATTTTCATAAAATTTAAGTAGTGTATTATCAGAAGTAATTTGATTTGAAAAATTTAATTTCCTGCAGTGCAGAAAAGTTTCCATATTTTTTTCGAATTTCCAAATTTATTTCGAAATATGTGATGCAATTCCAACTGTTTAAATATTCTGTTGATTATATTCAATTCTCCATTTAACATTACGTATAATGCGTGTGATGCATATACTCTTATATTTTTTTAAAGACAGCGTGTAGCTTATGCGTGGACGTAGGAAATTTCAGCGATCCAGAAATTCCGAACATATCATATTTCTTAGCCTATAAATATATCTGTTTTCGAAAACCCGAAATATGTTCAGAGGTATTAAAACATGATACATAAATTTAACATAAAAATTATTTATTTGTATATTTAAGCTTCGTTTTACTTAAGTATCGTTTTATTTATAGCAATGTATTACTTTTAAAAATTTTATTCATGACAATGGTGGCACTATTCATGTCTCAATGGAAAACGAGCATACAATATTTTACATTGATATCAAAGAAAACAAATTGCTTTTAGCTCTCCAAAAGTTTAGTCTATTTTTTGTTAATCCTATAATGCCAAAACATATATTTATGGAGCAACTAGATGCCATATGTAAATTGTAATCTTAATATTACTGTTGCAATTTGCAGTCTTGACATGCCATGCATATATAAAGCTTATATTATAGAATTTCAGGAAGGCTTATTTAAGGGTAAAACGAGGTACGAACGACTATTATCCTCCTTCGCACAAACTGGTCATCCAACCAACATGTTTTCTGTAGATTATTTTAAAAAATTCCACAATAATATTGATTATGACAAATTGTACAATATAATGGACAGATTTAAAAAGCGCCACTACAGCGCTCACAGAATAAAGCTAGCAATACGACTAACTTCGTTAAAATAGCGACGCAAGAATTATTTATTACATTTTATTATTATATTTTTATAGTTCTTTTGTTTATAAAATAAAGTTAAATTATAACATGATACATATTTTTATAGTCGAGTCTATCGTTGAATACAATGAAAAAATTTGTCAAAGCGTGCTTTGCTCGTGTACCAAACAACAAAAGATAATTTTCCTTCAGATCCTTTTCAAAGATAATTTTTCCTCCAGATAATTTTTCCAAATTTAAAAACGATCTCCCTTTTGATACTCCTGCTTTCCGAAAAATGTATAAAGTTAATGATGATACGGAACATTTGACACGAGTAAGTGACTAAAATTTGAGCAGATATAAAAGAATCTAAGTTTATACAAGGTAACAATTTAAATAGACTTTCTCTTTTGCAGCTAGAGATAACGTGGGCCTTGCCTTCATTCTCCGATTTTTATAAATGTAATTTATATCAATACATCCTGTGAATTATTGAATATAAAGGAAAAGGTTCCTTAATTAGTTATCTACGAAAAAAAATGTGGAGTCCTATATCAGACAATAATATGTTTTATTGTGAGACTCAACAAAATTCTTTGTACAGCTTAATAAAGATCACTATATCACTCACTTCTAAAGGACGAAAACATCTGGAAGATGTTTTAGATGCAATATTTTCTTTTATCAATTTACTGAAGACAGCAGGTCCGCAAAAAGAAATTTACAATGACTTTTGTAAGATTAGACAAAATACTTTTAGGTAAAGTAATTTTAGAATTAAATTATGTCTTTAAGATGATTAAAGAAAAAAGCCAACTACATATTTGTAGAACATCACTTTTACTTGAAGGTATTTTTAGATATATTAATTACGACAAAGAAGATATCTCTGAAGTAGAACTATTCTGTAAGAATATGCATTTCTATCCGCCGAAGGCTTATATAACTGTAAACCAGCTTGATTCGAATTATAATGCAAAAGTTATACAAAAATATTTGAATTATTTGGCACCTGAGATGGCAAATATTATGATTTTTTCAAAGGATTTTAATTGTTTCGAATTAAAGAAAGTTGAACCATGGTGGCAAACGGCATATACGGATATTGAGATACCGAAAGTGTGGATCGAACGTTGGAAAGTCATCGAGTCATTATCAGAGTTTAATTTACCGTTATCGAATATATTCCTTGCCAACAATTTTTATCTACTAAAGACACCAAACGAAAAAATTGAGAAATATCCTATAAAATTATACAATAATTCTGTGTCAGAGCTTTGGTATCACCCGGATTTTAAATGTTGTTTGCCGAAATGTTGTATGCATTTCTATTTTATTTCCCCTCTAAAACTTCAGTCGTTGAAGAAGTAAGTGCATAAAAAACGTAACAATACTATATTGTAGTAATTACTACTGTACTTGACACTATATGTATAATTTTTAACTTGTAATTACCAATATTATGATTATTATATATAATTATTTATATCTTATTGAAAAAGATGTGAATATAAATTTCAGTGGAGTTCTCATGGATATGTACTGCAGACTATTGGAACAACTATTAGCTGAAGAATTATATCCAGCTCTACAGGTTGGGTTTAAATATGATATCAGTGTCAATAGGAATGGTTTTATACTAAAAATAAGAGATCTTAATGAAACTCTGCCAGTAAGTATACATTCAAAGTGTGTTTTGGAGTTATAAATACAATTTCAAGATTGTATTTATATTGCAGCTATTAGCGAGTTTTTTTGCACATTGCATAGAGCAATATTCAAGCCTAATTATGAAGGACATATTTGAAAGTATCAAAATTTAACAAATTCAGACATATTACGACTCAGTTAGCAAACCTGAGATTTTCATCAGGTACTGACTGTTTATTATATCAAGTTTATTATATCATTTACTAAAACAATTACAAAATTCTTACGTGATCTAAAATAAATGATTGACATATTAATTAATATCATAATAATTAATATCATAAAATAAATTATATCATAATATAAATTATATTTCTGCTATTCAATCATATCTTTACTCTTGCTTCCGCGACATAGCATTATCGATACTGAATTTCGTCCATCATTCACTAATTGATATGCATACGGTTGTACAGGATATCACTTTCCAGAAGAAAGACTTCCAGAACTTTGTAAAATCCTTTACAGACCGTCTATATCAATGTTTCGTGCAAGGAAATATAACGCCGACTGCTGCGATCAAGACCGTAGAGCAATTTATTAAAATTAATAAACAATTAATTGTGGATCTTTAGATTCAAATACGATACAACAGCTTAGAAGCATTCAGATGTCTTTGGGCACAAGTTATTACAAGATTAAAAATATTAACAAATTAGATACAATTTCCACGATATCAAATTATTATCAAACCGGTGTCATCACGATTGAATTATCGACATTAATTAATCTGATAAGCGTAAGTATTAAGGGGATCCTAAAATGAAGCATGAACTCTGAGGAGATCACTATTTATTGAAAATATGCGCATCAACACATCTTAATCTACTACTGCATCAATATTTCACGCACACATATACATAATACTCATAGAATAATAACATTTTAATTAGACTTCTAAATCAAATTCTAAGAATTCCGCGTTTGTTTATTATATGAAAATTACCAGTCTGTAGACCACAATTTTGTAAGTACAGATTATAAAGCTATACATCAGCAAATGTTGTTTCGGCCATATTAAGAAGGAGTAAGAAATGGTAATGAAGATCTCAATTTAAGTCATTTTTTCCGTTCTCGATATAAATTCTCAGACACGTATGTATTGATGTGTATACTTTAATCCTGAAAAAAAATTTTTAAATCTGTAAAAGAGGGAAAAGTAAAAATGTTATATAAATATTGCGTGTAGTCGATGATATAGACAACTTAAGGATCCCCTTAAATAATATATATTGTTTTATATTTTGAATGCATCTTTAATTTATATTGATTTATTTTTAAAAGTAAATGAAATATGAATAAGATCTTTGATTACTACGATTAATTTTACCTGCACAATTATTTGCACTTGTTTGTGTACATAATGGACGATAAGATACATGAAGGTCTATTCGTTGATAAATTTATACATACCATAGTCGACGTTAGAGACATTCACGGAATTCTAGGATATTATATTACTATTTGCACTGAGACAGATAAATACACAACCGAGTACGTTGATAAGAAGATCAACGAATTTTTGAGATGGTTTAAAAACGATTTAGAAAAGCTCACAGAGGAATTGGATATTTACAAAGAAATGTTCCTAAAATCTAGGACACATGACAATACCGATCTTGAAGACGAAGTTGAAAGAAATTGGAAGGTGATTGTGAAGTGTACTTACATATTTGATTTTCGCGGACAGGAAATACTTGCTCTAAAGAAAATAAATGTTAATAAGCTGAAGGAATGGTTTGCAGACCACATATCGAATGAAAATAATTTTAGAAAATTGAGTTTACATATTGTAGGATCTATTCCCAAAAAAGCGAAATACGTTCATTTGGAATACATAAACGACGATCATCAGCAATACAAGCCAAATAAAAATCATTATATTACTAAAGTAAAAGATTATAAGAAAAATCTCTTTATGTTTCCAACTAAACGTTTGAACAAATCCTCTCAGAGCACAGAATATGTAACACATTAACGATTTAATAATATAATAAAAATGAAATTATAACTTGTATTGTCTTATGATAATGAAGTTTTTTTAATGATTAAATGATTAAATTTAAGCTTTTTCGCATAGCAACTGCGCAATAAACTAATGCGAAAATTTGTTGCAATTACATTTATTATACTTCTATATTCTTTCCGATAAGCCATTACGAATAATAATAGCTGTTATTATTCTATAGCTGTTATTGTAACAGCTATAGAATTTTGCATTTTGCTACAGAACTAGAATATTCGAAATTAATAGAACTAAATTTTCTCATGTTAATTAGAATTGTTAGTTTTATATATGAAAAACTTTTCTATACATACTTTTCTTTAATAAGAAAATATAAACAGATATATAATAGAAACATATTATAAGTAATTGTAATAACTAAACAAAAACGTATACAGTAATAATAATAGAGGATGCTAGTTAGGAAGTAAAGTACTTGCTCAGGATATAATTTTCCATATTTTTTATTTGTATTCTAAACACGATAAAATATTTTCAATAAAATATCTCTCTTATTCTCTTTCTCTCTCCTCTCATTCTCTTTCCTCTCCTTGTATAAAACATTTTTATATTTAACTTAACTGATTTAAAATTCATATTTTTCTACAAAGGCCGCACACTAATTGAGCAAGACTTTTCTATAAACTGAACGAAGGATCTTACAAATTATTACTTTTGTGTGTGCATAAGGATGGTGTAGGAATTGGATTTTTAAAAAATTAATGAAATAATATATATCTTTTAATAATATATTTATACTCTCGAGAAAAAGAGGAATTTTTAAATTTTTAAATTTAACTTCTTTTTTTTAAGTCAATTGCTCCATTTCCCGTTATTTCGGAAAAGAAAATTTTACAATTCGGCGACAGTTGGCGGACATAAAAAAACAGGCAGAGCTTTTAAAATCTGTTAACAAGTAATATACAATATAAATATTTTAAATTAATGCAACATTCATTAAGGGTGGGTTTCAAGTTTTATATCTTAAATATCTTAAATATCTTAAATAAACATCATATATATCCTTTTCATTTTACATTCTTTCCAATAGTTTCATTATACTCGTACATTTGTAACGCTTACATTTGCAAACATTTATTATTTATAATAATATTATGAATAATCAAAAAATATTTATATTTTTAAATTATCTCTAGGCCTCTTCCAGAACCCTAATTATAAAAATTTGTTTAAAGTTGGACAACCTCCACTAGATACTTTATTTTTTTCAGTTAAACTCCATGTATATTGTTCATTTATTTCTTTTTAAAAACAGAAGGAAAAATTAACAATTGATATGAGTTCAATTTCATTTACCGATGATTCATATTCAATACAGCATTATAAAGTATTTCTAAAAAAGAAATTAGATTGATTTTTTTAAACACATTCTATTTTTAAGGGAGCATATACACATAGAGGTGGTAAAAAATCGATATTTTTAAAAAATATTTTTAAAGTACAATACCTTAAAATACATTTTTGCAGATTTATCCGACGAAAAAAGTAGTCACACAAAATTATAGACAAATAGGTTTGAACTCGTTGAAAACGACAGATAGGCGCGCCTGTGACAAAATAGTTCAAGTTCACGTAGGTCAAAAAAGTATCTTCCTTTTTTTCTCTCTAATGTCTTCATTATATTTTGTAATAGTATTTCTTAGATCTGCGATTAATGATACGAACGGTTGGTTAGGTATAATAGACAGGCAATTATAGATGGATCTTATTTAAAGTTATCAATTTTAAATAATACGTTAAGACGTTAATAAGCTCAGTGAGATTATGATATTTTAAAATAGTATTTAAATATAAGAACAGATCGATTTTTATATTAAATATAAGAACTGCATACATAATACATTAACTTGTTTGCTGGACCATTTGCTCTCAGATCAGTGGGAAAAAGACAAATTAGTATATCGTATATCGACTTCTGTTCGAAAGCAAATGGCTTAACGGAAAAAGAAGCCGTATCGTACAGAATGCTGATTAAAATCGTCTTTCAGAAACGACTTAATATTGGTAATATTTTCATCGGATCGTATTATATCGACCGAAATAATGCAAGGAGGTAGAAATAATAAGAGTTGTCAAGTCTAAAAACTCTCGTTAAATTGATGAATGACAACAAAAAATATAGATGAGACGAAAGAAATACCGATCAGTAATGTGCACGATTTTGATTGAAATAAGCGTGAGAAATACTATGAAAATAATTTTTTAGAAGGAACAATATAATGTATTTTTTATTGATAAATGCAGGAATTAAATTTTTTTAAATAATAATATGCACAACATTCTCATTGACGTTTTATTTTATGAATATTTTACTTTGTCTTTTAAATTTAGAGCCAATAGATTACCCAATGATTTAGAAGCTAATATCCGATGAAGATTCAAAGAAATGCTCTTCTCAAGATATGAAAAATAAAAAACGAAATAATTTAATATGCATTTTAGGATATACCTTACATCAATTTTTTTATTTACTTTATTACTAAAATTTATTAAAATTGTAATATATCAAAGACGGGTCTCACAAAAGATATCTATCTTTTCAACATTTAAATGTATTATTAAAAGTTTCGATTCAAAAAAGATTGATTTTCTTCATTAACTGTAAAATAATTTTTCATTATTTAATTCCAAAACTATTACTGAATTTTGAATCATTTACAAGTCATTCTATTAATTGTTTTCATTGCTCCATTTAATATTCAGTATGTGTTATGATTGATAAGTACATAAATATATTTTTTTTAATAGGCAGCATGTTGCTTATGTGTGAGAATAGGAACGTTCAAAGAGCCAGCAAAATTTCCAGGTATATCATTTTTCTTCGAGTATATTCTTTTGACAGAATTTAAAAAACATTACCAAGTATTAAAAATATGATATGTATAAATTTGATATAAAATTTATTTATTTGTATATTAAATTGTTTAAATCACCTTACTTGCAGAAATATGATTTAGAAAAACTCACTCATAAACATGAAGGCAGCTTATTACTTATTTGATTAAGAATATTGTAATTTATCTTTGCTATTCAAGAGAAACACTTTTTATTATTCATTTTGCTAAATTTCTCACTAACCTCTACCGAAAAAAGATTTATGCAGAATCGAAACGACATAAAAAAAAAATAGATTATATTCATAATACTATTGTTGCAACTTGAAATCTTAAAATATCGCATTTATGTAGAATTTCAGACAGCTTTAAATTTTGCCAAAGAGAACAGAGTTCAGCAATTACAACTTTTTTCCTTTACGCGAACTGATCATCGAATCAATAAGATCACTAAGGATTATCATATTATAAAAGAGCACAAAAATTTGGATTACACGAAATTATTTGAAGACACAAATTTAAAGAGCGTCATTATAGTGCTCGCAGAATAAAGCTGGTTACACAGTTAATTTTGTTAAAATTGCGACAAACAATTAATTACTTTTACAGTATAAAGTTTATTTATTTCAAAAACAAGCTTAAAATTTATAACATAGTACATCTTTTTATAGGCAAGATTACCGCTGAATACATTGGAACAATATGTCATAACTGACATATACAAAACAACTACGTGTTTTGTTAATATATCAACTAATGAATTATCTCCTGAACTCTACCGAATTAATAAAAAATGATGTTCCGCCGCTTTTCAAGAAATGTATAAAATTTCTACTTCGAAACATGTTGGACAAGTATGTCACTAAAAATTAACCAAGTCGAAAAAAGTCTATGTTTATACTATGCTTAAAAATATAAATATATAGAATAAAATTTGACTTTTGCAGCTAGAAATAACATGAGCCATGTCTTCGCTATTTGCTTTACATAAAAATAAACCATATCGATATATTTCGTGGCTTATTGGACAGAAAGAAGGAAAAGATTTCCTAATTAGTTATCTACGCAAAAAAATATGGAATGTTCTATTCCTTTCAACAACGACTGCGTCGATTAGTTCTAAATCGCACGCTCTTCCATCTCGGCGTGCATTCAGATAAATTGTTACAAATCGTATGGAACACATATGGAATCTCTTTTATAAGCCATACCTAAGTTTTAAGTCTTAATCTGTAAAGAATTGACCAATTACAATGGAATATGAGAAGAATAATCGACTATATTTGATCAAAGTTTAGGTATTGACATATTGCAAAAAAAAAGTCCATTATGCCAATAATCATAATACGATAAATCAATATTCATAGCTAATTTCTTATTTCAATTAATAATTCTTATTTTAATTAGTAATATCTTAAAATACTATAATGCTACAAATCCTAATAATGTTAATAATGCTAATAATGCTGCAAATGCTAATAATTAGCAATATTTTAAAATGCAAGAATGTTTTATAATAATTTAAGACTTAAATAACAATTTAAGAGTTAGTTTTAAACGGACTATGAATACCAAATCTCTAGATCACTATGTAAACAGCACAAATAAATAAACATCTAAAACCTCTATGTATATATATATATATATTTATATAACATATATTAGACATTAACCGTATTGACCTTTATTTGAGAATATGTAAAAGAAAGAAGATCTTTCAGTAAATGTGCTGATTCAAATGGTGTCAGGTCTATTGAAAAGAAAATTGAAAAGAACTGAAAAACATTGGATTTTTTCGGATCAAGTCGTGCTTCACAAATCGACGATTTCGATTCTAATTTTTTGCACGTTGACATAATGCCAATTGTGAAGAGGGATAAAGCGAAGAGTCAAGCTGAACATTTGCATCAGCCTGACAAATCGGAGAATGACAAGAGGGAATATAGGTAAAAACGCGAGCAAATATTCAGTAGTAAGTAGTAAGCACGATTTCGATTACAATAGACGTGAGACATAATAAAATAGTAACTTTTTGAAAGAAATCTTAAAATGCATCTAAATTTTTTGAAATGATCGACAAAGTATACAATATTCATACTGACTTCTCATTTTATTACTGTTTGTTTTGTCTTTAAAATTTAGAGCCATCAGATTGCCAAACAGTTTAGAAATTTTGCTAATATCCGATGAAAATTTAACAACATCTTTTTCCCGAGAAAAAAAGGTACAAAAAAGATAATTTAATTTGTATTTTAGGACTTACAAATTTTTTTGTAAATTAACATGTTACTCAAAATTTATATTTAAAATTAATATTAATAAACTATAATAAACTTTAAAATCATAAGAGATAACTATTTTCATAAAATTTAAGTAGTATATTATCAGAAGTGATTTGATTTGAAAAATTTAATTTCCTGCAGTGCAGAAAAGTTTTCATAAATTTATTTCGAAATGTGTGATACAATTTCAACTGTTTAAATGTTCTGTTGATTATATTTAATTCTCCATTTAACATTACGTGTAATGCGCGTGATGCATATACTCTTATATTTTTTTAAACAGGCAGCGTGTAGCTTATGCGTGGACGTAGGAAATTTCAGCGATCCACCAGAATTTCCGGGCATATCATATTTCTTAGCCTTTGAATATATGTTTTTTCGAAAACTCGAAGAGGTACTAAAACATGATGCAAAAATTTATCGTTAAAAATATTTATTCATATATTCAAGTATCGTCTTATTTGTAGCAATGTATTACTTTAGAAAATTTTATTCATGACCATGATGGCACTACTCATGTCTCGGTGGAAAACGAACATACAATATATTACTTTAATATCAAAGAAAACAACTTGCTTTTAGCTCTCCATAAGTTTGGTCTTTTTTTTATTAATCCTATAATGCCAAAACATATATTTATGGAGCAACTAGATGCCATAAAAAATCGTATAAATTTTACTCTTAACATTGTCATCGCAATACTTGCAGTATTGATATGCCATATTATATAGAACTTATTATAGAATTTCAGGTAAGTTTATTTAATGGCAAGTCGAGATACGAACAACTATTTTCCTCATTCGCACAAATTGGTCATCCAGCCAACATGTTTTCTGTGGACCATTTAATAAAATTGCGTAATAATATAGATTGCGATAAATTGTATAAGATGCTGGATAGATTTAAAAAGCGCCACTATAGCGCTCACAGAATGAAGCTAGCAATACGGGTAATTTCGTTAAAATTACGATACAGGGTTATTTATTATTTATAGATTTATGATTCTTTTATTTATAAAATAAAGTCAAATCATAACATGATACATATTTTTATAGTCGAGACTATCGTTGGATACAATGGAAAAATTTGTCAAAGCGTACTTTGCTCGTATACCAAACAATCTAATGCCTCCAGATAATTTTTTCAAATTTAAAAACGATTTCCCTTTTGATACACCCGCTTTCCGAAAAATGTATAAAGTTCATGATGATACAGAACATGTGACACGAGTAAGTATTTGAAAAGATATAAAAGAATCTAGATTTATGCAACATAAAAATTCATATAAATAAACTTTCTCTTTTGCAGCTGCAAATAACATGGGCTTTGCCTTCGTTTTCTGATTTTTATAAATGTAATTCATATCAATATATCTCATGGAGTATTGGATATAAAGGAAAAGGTTCCTTAATTAGTTATCTACGAAAAAAAATGTGGAGTCCTACATCAGACAATAGCATGTTCAATTGTGAGAGTCAACAAAACTCTTTGTACAGCTTAATACAACTCACCATAGCACTCACTTCTAAAGGACGAAAACATCTGGAAGATGTTTTAGATGCAATATTTTCTTTTATCAATTTACTGAAGACAGCAGGTCCGCAAAAAGAAATTTACAATGACTTTTGTAAGATTAGACAAAATACTTTTAGGTAACGTAATTTTAGAATTAAATTATGTCTTTAAGATGATTAAAGAAAAAAGCCAACTATATATTTGTAGAACATCACTTTTACTTGAAGGTATTTTTAGATATATTAATTACGACAAAGAAGATATCTCTGAAGTAGAACTATTCTGTAAGAATATGCATTTCTATCCGCCGAAGGCTTATATAACTGTAAACCAGCTTGATTCGAATTATAATGCAAAAGTTATACAAAAATATTTGAATTATTTGGCACCTGAGATGGCAAATATTATGATTTTTTCAAAGGATTTTAATTGTTTCGAATTAAAGAAAGTTGAACCATGGTGGCAAACGGCATATACGGATATTGAGATACCGAAAGTGTGGATCGAACGTTGGAAAGTCATCGAGCCATTACCAGAATTTCATTTACCATCATCGAATATATTCCTTATCAACAATTTTCATCTATTAAAGACGACATCAAACGAAAAAATTGAGAAATATCCTGTGAAATTATATAATAATTCTATATCGGAGCTTTGGTATCACCCGGATTTTAAGTTTTGTTTGCCGAAATGTTGTATGCATTTCTATTTTATTTCCCCTTTAAAACTTCAATCGTTGAAGAAGTAAGTAGCATAGAAAGTATAACAATATTATATTTTAGTATTACTGTACTTGACATTATATGTATACCAATTTTTAATTTATAATTACCAATATTATGATTTTTATATAAATATTTACATCTTATTGAAAAAAATGTGAACATTCATGATATTTCAGTGGAGTTCTCATGGATATGTACTGCAAACTACTGGAACAGCTATTAGCCGAAGAATTATATCCAGCTCTACAGGTTGGGTTTAAATATGACATCAGTGTCAATAGAAATGGTTTTACACTAAAAATAAGAGGTTTTAATGAAACTCTGCCAGTAAGTATACGTTTAAAGTGTGCTTGGTGGAGTTATAAATAATTTCGAAATGTATCATTGTATTTATATTGCAGCTTTTAGCGGTTTTTTTTGCACATGGCATGGTGCAGTATTCAAGCCTAATTACGAAGGACATATTTGAAAGTACCAAAATTCAACAAATTCAGACATATTACGACTCAGTTAGAACATCTAAGATTTTCATTAGGTACTAACTGTTTATTATATCAAGCATTATTACAACAATTACAAAATTTTTACATGACTAAAATAAATGATTAATATATTAATTGTAACAATTGATATCATAAAATAAATTACATTTCTGCTAATCAATATCTTTACTCTTGTTTCCAGCGACATGGCATTATCGATATTGAAACTCGTCCATCATTCACTAATTGATATGCACACCGCTCTACAAAATATCACTTTGAAAGACTTTCAAGACTTTGTGAAATCCTTTACCAATTGTCTATACATTCAATGTCTCGTGCAAGGAAATATAACGCCGGCTACTGCGATCAAGACTGTACAGCAATTTATTAAAATAATTAATTGTAAACCTTTACATCCAGATACGATACAACAATTTAAAGGCACTAGGATACCTTTGGGTATAAGCTATTACAAAATTAAAAATATCAACAGATTAGATGCAATTTCCATGATATCAAATTATTATCAAATTGACGTTACCACGATTGAATTATCGACATTAATTAATCTGATAAGCGTAAGTATTAAGAGGATCCTCAAGTGAAGCGTGAACTCCGAGGAGATCGCTACTTACTGAAAAAATGCGACGCATCAACACATCTTTATGTACTTTATGTACTATTGCACCAATATTTCACGCATACATATACATAATTTCCAAACATATATTTAATTCATAAATTTCCCTTGAATAATAGTATTTTAATTAGATTTTTAATTCAAATTCTAAGAATTCCGCGTTGTTTATGTAAACTATTACCCAGTGAGAAATGATAATGGAATCGACATTGAATTGATGTCGATTCCATTAATCATTGGACCACAATTTCATAAGTACATATTGCAAAGCTTTTCAAACAAATGTTTCGATGTTGATAACATATTGGATCATAAAAAATGATAAAGAAAATCTCAATTTAAATCCTTTTTTTCAGTATAAATACTATATCTTACAAACACATATTAATGCGTATACTTTAATCCTGGAAAAGAATTTTCAAATTTGTAAGAGAAGAAAAAAATTATATAAAAAATATATAATTATAAAAAAATTATTGCGTTTAGTCAGTAATATATACAACTTAAGGATCTCCTTAAATAATATATACATATTGTTTTGTATATTTTGAATGCGTAGAATATTTTATGCGTAGAATCTTTTATATATATTCTTTTATTTATTTTCAAAAGTTAATAAAATATGAATAAGATCGTTGATTATCACGATTAATTTTACCTGCACATCACATTCACTTACACTTGTTTTCAGTATATAATGACTCATAAATTACACGAGGGTCTACGCACTGATAAGTTTATATATATCACAGTCGACGTTAGAGACATTGACGAAATTCTAGGATATTCCATTACTGTTTGCATTCACGCAGATAAATGCACAACTGAATACGTTGATAAGAAAATCGACGATTTTTTGAGATGGTTTAAAAACGATTTGGAAAAGCTCACAGAAGAGGAATTGGATCTTTACAAAGAAATGTTCCTAAAATCTAGATCACATGACGATGCCAATCTTGAAGAGGAAGTTGAAAGAAATTGGAAGGTGATTGTTAAACGTACTTACATATTTGATTTTCACGAGCAGGAAATACTTGCTCTAAAAAAAATAAATGTTAATAAGCTGAGGGAATGGCTTGCAGACCACATATCGAATGAAAGTAATTTTAGAAAATTGAGTTTACATATTGTAGCATCTATTCCCAAAAAAGCGAAATATGTTCATTTGGAATACATAAATGATGATCTTCAACAGTACAAGCCAAATAAAAATCATTATATTACTAAAGTAAAAGATTATAAGAAAAATCTCTTTATGTTTCCAACTAAATGTTCGAACAAATCCTCTCAGAGCACAGAATATGTAACACATATTAACGATTTAATAGTATAATAAAAATGAAATTATAACTTGTATTGTCTTATGATAATGAAGTTTTTTTAATGATTAAATGATTAAATTTAAGCTTTTTATTTTCGCACAGCAACTGCGCAATAAACTAATGCGAAAATTTGTTGCAATTACATTTATACTTCTATATTCTTTCCGATAAGCCATTACGAATAATAATAGCTGTTATTATTCTATAGCTGTTATTGTAGAATTTTGCATTTTGCTACAGAACTAGAATATTCGAAATTAATAGAACTAAATTTTCTCACGTTAATATTAGAATTGTTATTTTTATATATGAACGATACTTTTTTTAAGAAGAAAATATAAACAGATATATAATAGAAACATATTATAAATAATTGTAATAACTAGACAAAAACATATACAGTAATAATAATGAAGGATGCTAGTTAGGAAGTAAAATACTTACTCAGCATATAATTTTCCATATTTTTTATTTGTATTTTAAACACGACAAAATATTTTCAATAAAATATGTCTCTCACTCTCTTTCTCTTTTCTCTCCTTATTCATATAAAACATTTTCATACTTAACTGATTTAAAACTTATATTCTTTCACAAAGGCTGCATACCAGATGAGCAAGACTTTTCTATAAACTGAGAATCCTACAAACACTTTATTTTTATATATGCATACGTATTGTGTAGGAATTGGATTTTAAGAAAATTATTGAAATACTAAATATATATTTTTTAATAATATATTTATACTCTCGAAAAAGGGAGGAAATTTTTAAATTTAATTGCTTTTTAAGTTGCTCCATTTCCTATTCTTTCAGAAAAGAAAATTTTGCGATTCGGCGACGGCTGACGAGCATAAAAAAACAGACAGAGCACTTGCTTCTAAAAATCAGATTTAGTAACTATTAATAAGTAATATATAAATATTTTAAATTAATGTAGTATCCATTAAGGGTGGGTTTTGAGTTTTATATTTTAAGTAAAAAACATTATATATATTCCTTTTTTCTCTATCTTTCCAATAATATTATATATATTTGTAACTCTTATACATTTTCAAATATTTATCATTTCAAAATCAACAATATAAATAATCAAAATATATTTATATTCACAAATTATCTCTAAGTTTTTTCCAGAATCCTTTGATAATTATAAAAATTTGTTTAAAGTTGACCTCTAATAGTTACTTCTATTTTTTTCAGTTAAACTCCATGCATATTGTTCATCTATTTCATTTAAGAACAGAAGGAAAAATTAATGATATAAGTTCAACTCAATTTGCCAAAGATTCTCGTTCAACATAGCATTATAGTTCTAAAAAAAAAAATTAGGCGTGATTCTTTAAATACAATCTGTTCTTAAGAGGGCATACATGTCTTTATTTATCACTTATTTACCAAAGATGTTAAAAAATCTTTTTTTTTTAAATATTTTTAAAGTATAATATACTTGAAAACGTTTTTGCAGATTTATCCAATGAAAAATAAAAGAGAAAATACACGATATTATAGACGGGTAAGTTTGAGCTCTTGGAGACGGCAGGCATGCCTGCGAGAAAACAGTTCAAGTTCGCGCAGGTCAAAAAAGGGTCTTTCTCTATTCATTGTATTTTCTAATAGTATCTCTCAGAACTGCATTTTAAAATACGAACGGTTGGTTGGGTATACATAACAGTCTTGTCTGGAAGAGCAACTGAAAAGGTTGAAAAAAAGGTTAGCAAAGAAAAATATGAATCGAATCGTAAACCGAATGTAGCTGAACATTTAGAACTTACAGTGAGATATATGTGAGATATATGATATTTGTCGAAAGCGAGAAAGAGAGTTCTAGAGCAGCTTAGTGCAGGAACAAAAAACAGACCAAATAGTATGCTCTCTGTTTCGTTCAACTGATCATTATCAGACGTGTGTCGTTAGAAAGGTTTAAACCGAAGTACGCTTTTTTACCTCGATGTGTAATTCGATCAAATTTCAATCGCTTGTCGCATATATAGAACCTCTTTCTTTATATCTAACAACAATGAAATAATTACTTAAACAATCAATAGGCAGACAATTATAGATGTATCTTATTTAAAGTTATCCATTTTAAATAATACATTAAGACATTAATAAGGATCAGTAATTGGTTTATGATATTTTAAGATAGTATTTAAACGATATTAAATATAAGAACAGATCGCGTATATAATACATTAACTGACTTGCTGGACCAGTTTGTTCTCAGACCAATGGGAATAATACAAGTTAGTAAACATCTACGACTTACACTTATCATGTACACAAGTTAGTCCTATATTGACTTCTGTTTGAAAGCAAGTGGCATAACGGTAGAAGAAACCATATCAGTCAGAGTACTGATTAAAATCGTCTTTCAGAAACGACTTAATATTGGAAATTCTTTCATCGAATTGTATCATATCGACCGAAATAATGCAAGAGGGTGGAAACAATAAAAGTGGTCAAGTTGAATATCTAGAAACTCCCATCAAATCGGAGAATGACGAGAAGGAATATAGGTGAGAAATACCGATCAACAATGTGCATGATTTCAATTAATAAGCGTGAGAAATACTATGAAGATAATTTTTTAGAAGAAACAATATAATATATTTCTTATTGATAAATGCAGGAATTAAATTTTTTTTAATAATAATATGCACAATATTCTCATTGACGTTTTATGAATATTTTGTTTCTTTTGTCTTTTAAATTTAGAGCTATTAGATTACCAAATGGGTTAGAAGTTTTGCTAATATCCGATGAAGATTCAAAGAAATGCTCTTCTCAACATCAAGAAATGAAAAATGAAATGAAGGTAACTAACGAAATAATTTAATGTGAATTTTAGGATACCTTACATCAATTTTTTTACTAACTTTATTATTAAAATTTATTAAAATTGTAATATATCAAAGGCGAGTCTCACAAAAGATATCTATCATTTCAAGATTTAATTGTATTATTAAAAGTTTCGGTTTAAAAAAATGATTTTCTTCACTAACTATAAAAGAATTTTTCATTATTTCCAAATGTGTTACTCAATTTTAAATCATTTACGAGTCATTCCATTAATTGTGGATGTTAATTTCTCCATTTAATATTCAACATGTATTATGCGTAATACATATATAAATATAATATATTTTTTTAATTTAGGCAGTATGTTGCTTATGTGTGAGAACAGGAACTTTCAAAGAGCCATCAGGATTTCCAGGCATATCATTTTTCTTTGAGTATATTCTTTTGACTGAATTCGAAAAACATTGCCAAGTACTAAAAATACGTACAAATTTTATATAAAATTTATTTGTATATTAAATTGTTTAAATTATCTTACTTGCAGAAATATGATTTAAAAACACTTACTTATAAATATGGAGGCAGCTGTGATTGCTTATTTGATTACGACGAATATACATTATCGTTTATCTTTGATATTCAAGAGAAACACTTTTTATCAGTTCTCATTCATTTTGCTGAATTTTTCACTAACCCTCTACCGGAAAAAGATGCATTTATGCAGAATCGAAACAACATAGAAGACGGTAGATTATACTCATAATACTGTTGTTGCAACTTGCAATCTTAAAATATCGTATTTACGTATTGTAGAATTTCGGAGAGCTTTAAATTTAGCCAAAATCAGAGTTCATCAACCACAACTTTCCTCCTTTACGCGAACTGATCATCCAATCAATAAGACTATTGAGGATCATATTATAAAAGTGCACGAAAATTTGGATTGCACGAAATTATATGAAGAGCTACACAAATTCAAAGAACGCCATTATAATGCTCACAGAATAAAGTTGGTTATACAGGTAATTTTGTTAAAATTGCGACAAACGATTAATTATTTTTGCAGTATACAGTTTATTTATTTCAAAAACAAGTTAAAATTTATAACATGGTACACCTTTTTATAGGCAAGATTACCGCTGAATACATTGGAACAATATGTCACAACTGACACGTGTTTTGTTAATATACCAACTAACGAACTATCTCTGGATGACTCTACCGAATTAATAAAAAATGATGTTCTTTTTGATACCGCCGCTTTTCAAAAAATGTATAAAATTTTTACTTCGAAACATATTGGACAAGTATGTGATTAAAATTTAATCAAATCGAAAAAAATTTATGTGTATACTATACGTAAAAATATAAATATGTAAAATAAAATTTAACTTTTGCAGCTAGAAATAACGTGGGCTATGCCTTCGCTATTTGCTTTATATAAAAGTAAACCATATCAATATATTTCATGGCTTATTGGACATGAAGGAAAAGGTTCCCTAATTAGTTATTTACGCAAAAAAATGTGGAATGTTACCGTTTCTAATGAGGAAATTTGTTACAATATACATACTATCGCGTATAGCTTAATCAAGATTAATATAGATCTCTCTAATGAAGGAAAACGACATGTAAAGGAGATTCTAGATACGATATTTTCCTATATCAATTTGTTAAAAAAGAAAGGTCCGCAGAAAAAAATTTACGACGAGTTTAATAAGAGATCAAAAAATATTTTTAGGTAAACTAATTTTAGAAATAAATTGATATATGAAATATAATTGAAAAAATAAAATATTCGTGAAAAACATCACTTATACTTGGATTTTAGATATTTTAAGGAAGAGAATCCAAGAGATAATGTGAGCAGTTTATGTATAAATTTGCATCAGTATCCGTCGCGCGATTATCTAACTGGAAGCAAGATTCATTTTGAATATGATCCAAAAACTATAACAAATATTTTGAATTATTTGACGCCTGAGACTGCAAATATTATGATTTTCAACAAGGACTTTGATATGGAATTAGATAAAGTCGATTCATGGTCGAAAGCAGAGTACACAGATATCAAGATATCACAGGAATGGCTCGAACACTGGAAAACCGTCGAGCCATTACCAGATTTTCATTTACCAGAGAAAAATATATGCCTTCATATTGAACATTCTTTAGATTCATTGCCAGCAAAAGTTTCAAAATATCCTATAAAATTATATAGTGATAGTATATCAGAAATTTGGTACCGTCCGGATCCCAAGTTTCGTTTGCCAATATCTTATATGTATACACATTTTATTTCTTCCGTAGGACTTCAGTTACCGGAGAAGTAAGTAATGTAGGATAATGTATTATAATAATATTATATTGTGTAGTATTACTGTGTGTAGAGTAATACTTGTGTAGTATTACTCTAAATACACTCTAATTTCTAAGTTAGAATTATTAATAACAATTTCTATAATTTTTTATTTGCATCTTTTATTTTTAAAAAATTTTTCTTGTTAATAATATTTCAGTGCCGCTCTCATGACAGTGTACTGCAACATAATAAAACTGCTAGTGGTGGAAGAATTATATCCAGCTGTAGAAAGTGGGTACACTTATGACATCAGTGTTAGTGAGAAAGGAATTATAACAAAAATATCCGGACCTATTCCCATCGTAAGTATATATTCAAAGCATGCGTCAAAGTTTCAAAATATATTATTTTTATTTTATTTATATTGCAGACATTATTGTTAATTATAACAAAATACATGATGGACTATTCAAATATTACGAAGCAAATGTTTGAAATAATCAAAGATCAACAAATTGCTATCTATAACGACATATTTACTAAACCAGAGGAACTCGCTAAGTACTGGCTATTTATTGTCAAATAATTGCAACAATATTATGAAATTTTTACATAACTAAAAGAAATTATTAATAGATATTAAATAAAGAATTAATTTTGTAAAATACATTATAATAAATGTTATATTTTTTGCCAATTAGACAATAATAAATATATCTTTAATCTTTTTTACAGGGATATGAAATTATGGATACTAAAGTTAGTCCATTGTACATACGTAGATATGCACAATGCTCTACGAAATGTCAATTTTGAAGAATTCCAAAGTTTTGCAAAATTTTTTACCAATCGTCTATACATTCAATGTCTTATGCAAGGCAATATAACGGAAGATTCTGCGATCGAATTTATATATAAGTGTGTTTCAACACTTAAATGTGACTCTTTACATTCTAGTATGATGCAACCAAATAGAGTCTTTCAGTTACCCTTGGGCACAAGTTATTGTAAATTGAAAAATATCAGTAAACATGATCCAACTTCCGTTGTGATAAATACTTATCAAATTGATGCCACGTCAATTGAGTTATCAGTGTTAATGAGACTAATGATCGTAAGTATTAAATAACATGATTTTATATGAAATTTTAGGTGTTTATTCATCTATTTTTAAATAAAATAAAATAAAATCTGAGTAATTTCTTAGATTGTTGCGATTAATTTTGTCTCTCCAAGTTATATTCATTCGCACGGTTTTTCAGATGATAATGGAAAAACAATTGTCACTAAAATGTCGATCAATCCAAAATAATTTTATACAACATATTTCATGCGACTATATGGATGTCGATGGAATTTTAGAATATTCTATTAGTGCCACTCAATCAGTGGCAAATAAATCACAGACAACTGAGCTTATTAAGGAATGCATCGATAGATTTCTGGATTTTTTAAAAGAAGTTTTGGATGAATTCTCAGAAAATGATTTAGATAATGTTAAGGAAAGATTAAGAATATTTAAGCAACATGCTGATATAAATATTGAAGAAGAAATTAATAGAAACTGGTATGAGATTATGAAGTGTCAATACATATTTGACAGACACGAGAGAGAAATATTTGCATTAAACAACATAAAAATAAACGAACTAAGAGAATGGTTTAATAAGTACATGTGGAACGAAAATTATATGAAAAAATTGAGTATACATGTTATAGGAACTGATTCTAACGAAACGCAATCCATTACTTTGAAATATATACTCGATGAACATCAATATAAGAACATTGAAGAAAATTATATTATTAAAGTAGAAGAATACAAGAAAAAACTTTTTGTTTATCCAGTAACTGAGAGACAATCGATTTATGGTGCAGAATAAGTGACATTTTTACACAATAATAATATAAAAATATAAAATTATAAATTATAATTCT
>NW_017259222.1:2030381-2043379 GCF_001594045.1 Atta colombica
ATTTATTTTTTTCCGAGGTTCTTGTTGATTTATTGGAAGATTAAAAAAATTATGCATTTATTTTTAGACAATTTAGGGCACACACGGAAATTTTTGAATTCTTTTTTTCTCAATTTTGCTTGCTAAATCTATATAGCAAGTAAGAATCACGACTTTAATAATGATTGCGGTTTTAATGAAAAAAGAAATAATTTTTATAAAAACAGAAAAATTATCATGATAATTTCGATAAAATTAATTGTTATTTTCTTCAGTTAAAACATGTTCAAAAATTGTATTTTTCGCATATTAAGACTATTTTATCATGACTTTCAAATTCAGCAAGTGAACTAAGGAGAATATTTTATAATTCTTAACGATATAACTATAGCGTTACAATGTCGTTGCGCAGATGTTGTACATGATAAAAAACAATATTATAACGTTACAATTATAGTTGTTAAAAGTTATAGAATAGGCCCCTTAGTTTAATTTTTTCTTAGTTTTCTAAAATGAGAAAAAGAAGAATCCAGCGTGCTCCTCAAATTGCATAACTTCTTTAATACTAATTTTTAGATAACAATACAATAAGTTATTACACAGTCAGCTTTTTATTAATTCCTCATATCATTACTTCTATATTTTTCTTGCGCGCAGTAGTATATTATTATAATAACGAATGTAATTTGAAACATTTTGTTAATAAAGCCAGAAAGTAAATAAAAAACTTTTTTTAAAGAAGGATATACTTCATCCTTTACTCGACATAATTACAAAGATCTACAACATTCGTCAACATTCAAAAATCTATATAAAAATGAATCGCACTGATTTCAAAAATATATTAATTTTCATAAGAAAAAACCATTCCCTAAATTGTCCCTTTATCAATGTATGCCTTCTAATAAGCGATAAAAAAAAATAACACGGTATGACACAATGGATCATTATATCCTTATTGTCAATGTTAAACAAAAATGCATGAGCATTGTGTCGCATGTATGAAGGCACACAAATGCACACAATACTTCCGCGTAAACGATTGTAGCGCCATATGATGATCAATTTTCTCGCGTTCTTTCATTTGTTAGACACACGTGAACATGGCTCCGGTGAGTTGTCATTCTTGCAAAAATACAATGATTATTCGTAATTATGGCAGAATTTCGTTAAACTAACATCACGTACGAAAAGAATCCGACTTGTCGATCGCGATAGGTTAACTTATTGTTTTATGTTGAGCTTATTGTTTCAATCTAGTCCGATATGTATCTTACCATACGCTCCTATCCCGCCTCCTTGGATGATTTTCCACGTGTCTCATAAAATGATGGCAACATTATCATTAAACAGATTATTTTCATAAATTTTTAGCCAGCAAAGAAAACTAAAGGCCCGATTAAGAAGCAACTGCTTCGGGGCAAGGGACAGAAGAAAAAGGTATCCTTGAGGTTTACGATCGATTGCACGCATCCCGTGGAGGATAATATTATGGATGTAACCAATTTTGTAAGTTACATTATTGTTCTTAATTATTTCAGATTATATAATACTCTCTTTTTCCATCTATGAGAATTGTACTCGAAATTTCTCGTTTGATTGAAATCGAGATCTAACCTTTTTCTCGCGGATTCCTAACCTCTACGTGATGAAAAATTCTAACGTTGATTTATTTTGAATTGCATGATGCCTACTGAAGTTTTAATACTATATCTTTGAGACTGATTATTATAAAATAGTGATATTTTTTTCTTTTTAGGAAAAATATTTACAAGAAAAAATCAAGGTTAGTGGTAAAACTAACAACTTTGGCAACAATGTTGCCTTGGAACGTAACAAGATGAAACTCACTGTCAACAGTGATGTCGATTTCTCGAAACGGTGAGTAATATCGTTTTTCTGTGATTGTAACAATCGTAGAACATTATTATAACATAAAATTGATACCCAATCAGTTCATATAAACCATTTTAAATAGTTTTAATATGTCGTGAGTCAATCACAAAGTTGAATTAGAATCTTATGATATTGCTTCAGACAATCTTTAAATAGGAATATGAATACTGGCTTATAGATGCTTACCATTTAGACTTATTGATAATCTTATTTAAAACCATTTTAAGTAATATCTTAAAATGCTAATACATCTCTGTGATCGACTTAACTGGCATCTACAATGAGTAAATCTTAAGCTTTAAACTCTGTGCTATAAGAAATTGATCGATCATAGTTGAATACAAGAAGAATAATCGACTATGATTAGTCAATTTCTTATGACTTAAGGCTTAAGACTTCGAGTTTAGATAATGACTTATTATACAAAGCCCATAAGAACAACTGAATACCTGTTGATTCTAGTCAACACAAATATCATTTTATCTTAGCATTTAATGAGGAACAAAGACGAAACGATATTATGTATATGTGTCATCTTGTTTTCATTAAGGAGATAAAATCTTATAATATTAAACAATATTAAGGCCAATATTCATAGTCCATTATTATTTCAATATTGTCTTAAATAACGTCTTAATATGTCCCTCTAGTTGGCTCGTGACATCTTAAGATAGTTTTAAAATAAACATTGACTATGAATATTGGCTTATTTTTTACTATTACAAGTTTACTATTATAAGGTACAAGAAGAGCGATATTTGCACTAATTTGGAAAACATGTTATTTTTTGTTATAGATATCTCAAGTATTTGACAAAGAAATACTTAAAGAAGAACAAATTGCGTGATTGGTTGCGAGTAGTATCGAAAGACAAGGAAACGTATGAGTTACGATACTTCCAAATTAACAGTCAAGAAGATGATGATGAAGAAGATGTGGAATAATTCTCTTAATTACAAATGTGTCTGTATATATTTCGTTTAATAAAGAACACTAAAATTCTTGATTATTTATGCGAATACAAAATAATTAGCTTTGATTATATAACAACTATTTTTAATTTTTCAACTGTAATTTTGTGATCATGCAATTCTATCAGTTGTATATGCATTTCTGTAATTATTTCAAAATATAATTGCAAAAAGGAGACGTACGAATTTTTACAAATATTAAAGTTTAGGTAAGTTTTCACAAATTTTAATAAAATGTATGACTGTAATGTATTAAGCAATGTATAGTGGATAATATTTAAATATGGATTCGCAATATCACTTCTAACGCAATTAAAATGTGCTTCTGAAGTCCTAACTAGTATAAAATATTTAGGATTTGCATCAAGTTATCATCAGTTCTAACTGACAGCTTCATAATTTGGACGCATTATCTGCTGAGAGCGTTAATGTACAAGTGAACTTTTCAGATCATACAACTTCGCGCGAAAAGTTGACGGCCCCTTAATGATGAATTCAACCACTTTGTTCTACACTGGATCAGTACACATTAAAAAAAATCAGTTCTTTATATAAAATATCTCAATGCAATGATATAATATAATCAATTTTGACAATAAAATATTCGTTAAATAATGTGACAATATCATTAGTAGATAGTTAATTGTTTAAAATATTTATACTTTCATATTTTACTTTGCTAATTGCTTAATTAATGTATAGCAACGTTTAATGTGCACTGATCTAGTGTAGTCTAAATGATCCGAATTCGCTATAATTTATAAGTTCGACTCTAGCGAAAATTCTGACGAACTCGCGGCGAAAATATTATTGATATTAAGTTCAGAACATAACGCGTACTTGGCAACGATCGTGATAGCTACGTTGTTCATTGTGAAAAAGATTCGATGAATGTCCCCTGAATCCTGTCGACTCTGAGATGATGTTGCACGGCACTTTCGTCATGGCGTTCGACGTTCGATACACGCGCAATATATATGCGTCTTGCGTTTCGGAAAAAACACTCGCGAATCAAAATCTCAACCGCACGCGGAATCCGCTTCTGAAAATCGATCGCGATCGCGGACAATTAAACGCGCGGACGCGATTCGAACGATTTCTATTCCACGATGACGTCATGACGCGCTCGCCAATCGACGCTGACCAATGGCGAATTTGAAATATCAAAAGAGGCGCGAAATCGCCTCTCGAAGCGCCGCGTCGCGGCGGACGAGAGAATTATTGGCTACGCTCGGTGATTCTTTAATTTGATTGGTTCCTTCTATGTAAGAAAATGTATCAAGTCTATTCTATTGTGCTCTCTCTTTCACCTGTATTCATAGTCCTTCCTTATTTTAAAGGTGAAAGAAACTTCCACGAAGGATTCCTCGATTCTTCAAGATCTTTTTGTTTCATGAACTGATCTCAAAATCCGAAAGAAGAAATATTTTAGAGATTTCAGTAATCTACTAAAGCATGTCGTAATATATAATATATGCAAACCTAATATCGTGAATTACGAATAATAAAGATTATAAAGGTATTGTTAATTAAATAAAATGATTAAGCATTTTACAATAATAATGGACAAAAATAAAACTAATAGCGAATTCGATTGGACGCATTAAATACGCACTGATGATGCACATTAAAACCGCCGAATATACACAAAATAACGTAATATATGTTTATAAAAAATCAATTATATAAACATAAAAATAAACATAAACATAATAAATCAATTAAACATAAAAAATAAACATAAAAATAAACGTAAAAAATCAATTAAATCGTGAAATACTCAATACTTTTATTGTACTATTATGTAAAATATGTATTTCATAATTCGAGATATTTGCATTTTATTTTTATACTAAAATTAAATCATTGTACAACGGCTTTAATATACATCAGTGCTTCCAATCGAATTCGCCATGCTTATTATAAGAAAAAGGAAAAAATGCTTTTAGAGGAGTTTATTTTCGAAAAAAGCTATCAAAAATAATTATCGATACATCAGATTTAAATTAAAAAGTTATCGAAAAAGACCAGTAACGAATTAAATTTGGAGATTTGCTTTGATTATGAAAGCTAGATCTCCTCCTCAAGGAAATTCGTAATCTATCTTGAGAAAAGGAAGCTAATAAGGCTTCTTTGATCAAGGAAGATTTATGAAACGTGAAATAAGGAACAAAGAAATCCTCATTCTTCAAGGAAGGACTATGAATACGGGTATTTGTTTTCTGTTACTTGTTTTTTTACCTGTTGCTTTTTCTGCTTTGCAATCGTTTTGTCAACAATATTTTTTATACATATTTCTTGTTTCTTTCCAAGTTCATTAATTTTTATCTCAGACGATATAAAAAAATCCGGAGAAAGAAGTAAAAAGACAAGATGAAAAAAAACAAAAGGCAAGAAACAGGAAACAAAAGGCACATTGTAAAACAGGCTTTAAAGTTCTTCGTGTTTTTTTCTTTCTTTTCCATGAAATAAAGAACTCTGATTGATTGAATTTCTTATACTTATATGTTACGTATCATGCAAGAGCTGTGCTTTCTGTTTAAATATTTAAATCATTTGATGCTCTATGAAATGATAATAAGACAAAAGCGGTTATATTCTTTAATTTGCACGAAAGAAATTACACGATATCGATAATAATTTTTCATTTTTTACATGTTTGTGTATTTTCACTGTGTTAATTTTAACGTTAGAACGATTTGTTTCCACACGATTTGTTTTTTTTAGATAACGCCAATTCATGTTATACTCGCGAATTGATAATTTCAAGTAACACGAATAAACCTCATCTTTCTCCTTTTTCTCTTCACGTTAGAAAGAAAAGGAAAAAAAGATGCGCAATGGTTAAAAAAAATTCAATTGAAAAGAACAGACTTATCCAGTCATTCGCATTCTTTTCAGCTTTCGCCGAATTTCTTATTTCTTATATCCGCAAATTTTCTCAAGTGATTCAACAATTTTTGTAAAAAAATTATTGGTTTTTGCGACGTCATTTCAAATCTGTTTTCTGTAGCTGAACTAGTGTACACTTTTGGAACTTAAAGTGAGATAGTTATATGTTTGATATTTGTCTAAGCGAGAAAGAGAATTCTAGACTGTTTTGGAAGTCTCAAAGGGAGAGTGGGGAGACTCCATTATGTGAGCCATCTCCTCTGATTGGACGCGGGCATCAAAGTTCCATAGGCATAGAAAAGATTGGAGAAAACTGATCACGTGACCCTCGTCCTGATTGGACGCAGGCATTTATATGATACAATTTGCCATTTTTTCCCTTTGAGCTTCGAAGCTCTCTAGTTCTAAAACAATCCAACAGTGCGGGAACAGAAACTGATCTGAGTAGTCGTTCATCACTCGTTAACAAAAAAGGAGAACTATTTTCTCACGGCGGAGGAGCGCTCGTAATCAAACGCGCAATCGCAACGGCCTGTGACGCACGGCGATTGTTGTCGCGGTCGCGAGAGTGACATCGAAAATCGCGTTCGTGTCAATTCTACGCCCGTGAGACTCGTATCACGGAGAAGTAAATCAGAAAGAGATAGAAAAGGAGTGTTCGCACGTGTGTAAACGAAAGGGCGAGCTACGGAGGAACGCAAGTGAAGGCACGAAGAAGAGCGTCGTCGCCGTCGTCATTGTGTCGCGCGACCCGCTCGCAGACGAGGGACAATGAAGTTCCAGTACAAAGAGGAACATCCGTTCGAGAAGAGGAAGGCCGAGGGTGAGAAGATCCGACGGAAATATCCCGATCGGGTGCCCGTAAGTACAAAGCATCTTTCAAGGTTTCACGAGGGTCTACGCATCCCGAATGAATAGCTTCCGTTGCACTTCCCGGAAGGAGAGTTCTCGCGAATATCTACGAGGGGGAGATGCGGGAAGCCCCTTCCTTCCCTCCGTCCTTGTTGCGTCGGCTGCTTTCGTAATGTCGCGCCGCGGCCGTCCCTCGATGGTCCCCCAGTGAAGCCCAAGGTCGTCCTCGTATTTTGCGTCGCATATCGTATCGGACGAGACGCTTCTCTCCGACAGGACCTCCGTCTTTCTTTTTTGCGCACTTACGCAGCGAAATCGCGCTGCGCTTCGAGTACACATCCTTCTCCCCCCTGCACGTGTATTGATCTGCTTCACGACGTGCAATCGACTGTTTTCCAGCGTGTCGAAATTTCACCTGGAATCACCTAGTTTTTTGAATTTATTTACGTCAGACTCGCGACATGATCGCTCCGCGTCTCGGATTCGAATAGTCTCGAATGTTTTGGTCATCTAGTAGAGGACACGTCACATTCTTGAAAATTATTTGTCTCGTTATTAATTCAGGAAATGATTTGCAACATTTTACTGCTAGGTTAAAACCCAAGTTTTCTGAGTTAAACATATGTAGAACGTATATTCTTGTTAAGCATTGTTTTAAAGCATTGTTTTTATTTTTGAGCCTGGAAATTGTGACAGTGTAATAATTTCGATTTTTCAGTAAATTGCCCTGATTTCTTTCAGAGTCGAATTAATTAAGTTTCATTTAATTTCTCTCAATTTTTAATAAATAACAAACAAATTAACGAGCATTCACAAATTGAATATATTTTGCTATTTATTTAATTATTTTTAAATATTTAATTATTTAAGTATTTAATTATTTTTAAACATATTTTTGCCTTTCGAAATATATTTCAAATTGGACATTAGGAGGATCTTTCTACGAATAGATTACATTTACATATTTTGATGAAAAAAACATGTTTTACAGATCAAATATTCCGCAAATAAGAAAAAAAGAAACAGAAAAAGATAGATGACTGATATTAATGATTGTTATTGATTTAAATCCCAGCAGATTAATCTCTTTTTAATCATGTTTTTTAAAACATGTGATTCATCTCTAAATTTATCCTAACTCATAGTATTTTCATAATCATGATCGTGATCGTCACAAAAGAAAGAATAAAATGTTTATCTTCGCTGTACATGAATCATTGATCACATGATGTTTCACTCAAAATTATCATATCGAATTACACTGAACCATCTCACTCGGTCTCACATTAAGTACAATACATAATTGAAACTTGACTGTAGCGAGCCAGAAAAAATTATTTTTTAATGATTTGTTTGCGAAAGCTGAATTGTTAATTTACTAGGCGAATAACAACTTCAATTGGAGATATTATACAGTAATCGATTTGTGCATTTGCAGTAACTAATTAAGATATAATCCTAATGTCAACTAATATTACATTTTTATATATTTAAAAAATATTTGAAAGACATAATGTAAATATTGTTGTAGGTGATAGTTGAAAAGGCACCTAAAGCAAAGATCAGTGATCTGGACAAGCAAAAGTATTTGGTACCTTCTGATTTGACTGTCGGTCAATTTTATTTTTTAATTCGTAAGAGGATTCATTTACGTCCTGAAGATGCCCTATTCTTCTTCGTAAACAACATCATTCCTCCAACAAGCGCTACCATGGGTTCCCTTTATGCGGTAATTGAAATGAATATCATTATGAAATATATATATATTAAATGCTTTGATTTTTATTTCATAGTCGCTCGTCTAATCTTATAAAACTCTTCAACAGGAACATCACGAAGAGGATTTCTTCCTATACATAGCGTATAGCGATGAAAATGTATACGGTCACTAAACCCCCAGGATGAGCAAATTGCCAAAACAGCAAGGGATTCAACAACAAAAATCTACCATCTACCAACGTAGTCCTCATAGAGACGCTTTCGAAAACCGAGCATACAAAATTACATCTATCGATATACTTTGTGTGAAATTTTATCTTGATATTGTATATTCGCTTCCATAAATCTACACAACCATATTCTTGGATGATAAAAGATGCTTGTCGATTCCATTTTTTTTGTTCTATCATCTAAGAGGGCTTAGTTCACGTATTATGTAAGAACTAATTTGAGCAAATTTATGTGATCATGTAATATCTAGCCTGGCCACCTATAAAAAAAAATAAGAAAAAACCAAAAAAAATCTGCATCATCGTTAACATTCTCACACATTATGTTCTTCATTGCACGTTACAATCATAATGGTTTTTTCTTTTTTTTAGACTAGCACCTATATCGTACTGTATCATTATAAATTTAAAGTATGGTATAGACGGAAAATCATTATATACGTGATATCATTTTCAATAATATATATTAGATTAATGTTGTATTATACATAATTTTGACGTTATTTAATTAAAAGAACGAAGAGAAATTGTTGGATGCGAGCGAGAAAAATTTTCTGTAATCTCGAAAATGTAAGGCCAATAAAAAAAAGTTAAAATCGTGAAAACATGTCTTTGTCTATTCTTCTAAAATAATCTAAAATATTTTCTCATTTTAATGATTCGATTCTTTTAATAGTTTCGCTTGATCGGTTGCTGACAGAAATCCTGACATTACTATCAATACCAGACTACCAATACCAGACTTATTTTGCCCGTACATTCTAAATTTTTAATTTGTTTGTCCCGAGAACACTCCGCGCTCAATACATACGAACGAAGATATTAGCAGTCAAATTCTTTCTAGCGACGAAGTAAGTTGAACATCATGGAACTGGCGAATTCCGAGAAAAATGATACAAACGTTACTGTTGATAGATATGTTAGTTCTTTATACAATCTTACGCAAGAAGATAGCAACTGGATCGTCACGAGCTCCTTCATGATTTTTACAATGCAAACAGGTAATACTAAAATAATCTTTCCGAAATATGTAAGTTATACTATCTGTCTGATTAAGAGATGAACCGTTATTTTTGTACTTTTATTAATACGCGCGGCAATATTGATTCTCTTACAAACTCTGTAGGTTTCGGAATGTTAGAATCCGGCTGTGTATCTTTGAAAAATGAAGTCAATATCATGATGAAGAATGTAGTCGATATAGTTCTCGGTGGCTTGACTTATTGGATCTTTGGATTCGGATTTAGCTTTGGCTTGTGCAAACCCAACAACCCTCTAATTGGCATCGGAGGTATATTCGTGGATCCTCCCGTCGACGACGAATACATGGGTTCCATTTGTGCCGCATTTCTATTTCAATTAAGCTTCGCCACTACCTCTACGACCATCGTTAGTGGTGCTATGGCAGAACGGTATTTATTTTCGCAAATACGATATCGAAGACGTATCAGTTATACATTTTGTATTTCTAGATGTAACTTTAAGGCATACTGTCTCTTCTCGTTTTTGAACACTATTGTATACTGCATGCCAGCCGGGTGGGTGTGGGGCGATCATGGTTTCCTGAACCGCATAGGGGTCGTTGATATTGCTGGTTCAGGCCCGGTGCATCTTGTTGGTGGTGTTTCAGGTAATCAGAGTTATTCTTATTCTATTAAGGATATCATTGCCAAGTAATCAATGATAAACGGATAAATTTCGATAGATGCATTTACCTGTTAATACAGCTCTCGCTTGTGCCATCATGCTCGGTCCCAGAATAGGTAGATACGACAACGGCATCGATCCTCTACCACTCGGATGCCCAGTCAATGCTATTATGGGGCTATTCGTGCTATGGTAAAGCAAGTAGATTACCGCGATGTCGAATGCAATAAATAAAATAT
Source organism: Atta colombica (assembly GCF_001594045.1). NCBI lineage: Eukaryota > Metazoa > Arthropoda > Insecta > Hymenoptera > Formicidae > Atta > Atta colombica. The sequence goes on from NW_017259222.1 coordinate 2,040,807, forward strand.
AAAAAGGATTGTGAACCATAAATAGGTGGGGCTGGTTAGCGTTCAACAGTGGTAGTACTTACGGAGTAACCGGTGATCGATGGCAATACGCCGCTCGAGCGGCTGTCTCCACGATGATAGCCAGTATGGGAGGTGGTCTCATCGGTTTGGGATTCAGCTTGACTAATCCGAATGGAATTGATATCCTTAGTCAGATAAACGGTGTTCTTGGCGCATTAGTGGCAGTTACCGGTACATGTTTTAATACAGAAAACGTGAAGAAACAACCGATTTTTAAGCGTTTATGTTGCCTTAGGTGGATGTTTCCTGTATAGGAATTGGGAAGCGATGATAGTCGGAATGGTAGGTGGTTTTATTACGTGTATCACAATGCCCGCATTAGACAGACTTCACATAGATGATCCTGTTGGTGCAGCCGCTACTCACGGTTCGTTTATATTAATTTCATCAATATATCAAATTTTTATAAATTTCTCTCCATCGTGACAATAAACACTCGTATTCATTTAAAGTATAGGCGCAAGTGGTATCTGGGGAGTTATTGCTATCGGTTTATTTGCTGATAATCCTCATCCCCTTGATACCACAAGTGGAAGAAAGGGTTTGTTCAAAGGTATACAATGATTTTTATGCATCTTTTTTATTTCCAAGTTAATACAGTGCATGAATTTCTTCTTTTTCATAGGAGGTGGTTGGTACCTTTTAGGAGTACAAAGTTTATCTGCACTTTGCTTATCAATTTGGAGTTTCTTCAGTTCTATTACACTGCTATGGGTTTGTAATTTTATTTCTTAAAAAAAATGTATTATATGTAAAATATAAATGATATCTGTAAATGTCCTTATCCGTAGATAATAGATAAAATAATACCAATTAGAATGGCAGTTTATGAAGAAGTACTCGGAGCAGATCTTGTAGAACATAGAATACGTCATTCAAAAGTACGAATTTTCTTAATTTTTTAATATAAAGTTTGTTTTACAATATGTGATATGATGTTTATTTACAGATAGGTGTGAGTCGTGCTATGTCAGCGCTTCGACCATTTACTATGGAAGAAGTACTAAGGAACGTACCTCCTGTAGGCATGAATCCTGGTAAGAGAATTACATCTAAAGTCTGTACCGAAATGTGTAATAACGTGCACTTTTGATACAGGTCATGATTCATATATTACTCAGCATGAAAAGAAGAAATTAGCGAATTTCTCAAAATCTGGGAAACCTCAATTGCCAAAGAAGCTGATGGCGAGAAATTCCCAAATCAGGACGATCGCGGACTCTACGATAACCGTGGAAGCGAAACCACAGTTTGCTTGGATAGATTAAAAAACGGATCCACAGACTTATACTTTATCAGAGATGTAAATTGTTTATTACAAATGTATAAACATAGACACGTGCACAATGTAATTTCGTTGCATTCTAATATGTCCGAATAATATGTGTCTGTGCGACAGACACACGTTTCTTAATAAATACCTAAATTTTTATTCATTCACACATATAAATATTGATCGCGGGTATACATGCGCGCTCGCACACATGACACAGAGAGATAAATGGACATAAGTGGATCACAGACAAACTGAATTTTAACACTGCTTAGTCAGTGGCACAAATATGGTTTCAATCGACTAAATTAGCTAATCGTTCATAACGCTTGATAAGATAATGCTTGTTATTGTAAGAAATAAAATATTTCGATAAATATTTATGCATTTTCCTTATTATCTTTCATATATCGAAGATGCATATATCTCTACTTCGTTTGTATATTGACAGGAACTGTTCCTGGAAACCATATTTAGTATATATTCACAAAATATTATTCCTCCTTTTTTCTTTTTAAATATTGTACTAATGCATATTGAAAATATTTACAATTTCATTGTATTTTTGTGATATTTCTTCCGATTTTCTACTCTACTGATATTTCGAAAAATTTTCTAAACTAAATTTAACTGGATATATATACGTATGAATGGCAATATTCAAAAGATGTAAGACTAGAATATCACACGTTTTTTGGAGGGCATAATATATAAACGCGGAATGTAAACGTCGCGTATCTTCGTAACTGTCTTTGTTTTTATGACGAATATTAATCAGGAATATAGAGAGAAATGAGTTTAATAATAATATTTAACATATAAAAATGTATCTAAAAGATTATTATCGATTCCTACAAATATGTTCCTTCTAATGGAGTGATATAAATACCTATATTTAAATTTATTCTATAAAAAACGTCGCTAAAAAACTTATTAATTACGTGTCATGTGTAGATTTATGGAACACAATGGGTTGAATACTTGAAACTATATCGTTATATACTGCTTGATGCCCACTGAGAAACTTCTGTGGGAAGACCAGAATAATTTTTCACAGCCTCAATAACTTGCTGCGATGTTAACGTAAATTTGTAATATTGATATTCTTTTTCGAACTTCGTATTCGTATTTCCAATTGGCAGCAAGATCTCTAAATTCTACAGAATATATATATATATATATATTTCCAATTGGCAGCAAGATCTCTAAATTCTACAGAATATATATATATATATATATA
>NW_017259222.1:2043479-2045684 GCF_001594045.1 Atta colombica
GATATGCTCAAAAGCTTTCATGATAACTGGTTTCTGGACAGATTGTACAGAGGAATTCTGATTCGCAAACTTCATATAGCGATTGTATATCGCCTCGAAATTCAATGGCTCGCCATCGTAAATCTCTGTTTCCTGTTTCATCGCTATTATCTGTGATATCGGAATATAGATATTTTTTGCTATCAAATAAAATTAATTTTAAGAAATAAATCGCAAAAAAATATCAAACATACCAAACACATTTCTAAAATGGACAGTCCTTCAAGTATCAACAATTTGTCATCTTGTGAAAAGATTTTACTTGCTTCTACAAAATCATTCACTTCCAGTTTCTGATGTTTCTCGGACAACGTCGAGACGGCTACCGCCAGAAAATTTCTAAAACTTCTCTCGCTCACATCAATATGATACATTCTCTTGAGTAAATTCACCATCGTAACGTTGGTAATTAAACTCTTAATATAATCGTTCCACATAGAACCAAATTGTGGATCTATCGTACAATCATCGTACTGTTGCTCCACTTTATTTACATTTTCATCGTCAGGTAAGCTGAGAAGATCTCGAAAGAGTTCCAGACGATCGTCAAACGCGGACATAGACTGTTCCGAAGATGATGTATCGCCGGGAAATAAAAATATTTGGCGATGCGAGAATCTCGACTTGACTCTCTTCTCCAGCAGCTCCATGACATCTAATCTACAACTTATCCCCACTACACATATTGGCACCTATAAAAATAAAAGTATTATCGGTATTAAAATTCAGAGATTTTCTTATTTTTTTTTTAGCCTGACCCATTTAAACATTTACCTGTGCAGATTGTGCAACGTCAAACAAATTATACAACAATGTCTGATTGTGATGTTCACAAAACAGATCAAATTCATCGAGTATGAAGATGACTGGTTTGGAGCGATGTTTATCACCAGATTTTAGACAATCTAAGAGAAAGCTTAGATTTTCTGCAAATGTACCAAAAACTTTATCCTCAACGACATTTTCTAATTGCATCTGACGAGTTAGATCTTTGAGCGCTAAACGGTCGTCAGTGTGTACTAATCCATGGAGATTTACTATTATCGCGTTATCTTTAAAACTTTTTAAAGCAGACAATTCCTTCAAAACACTATTAACAAGCTGAAATTACATATAAATAATTATCATTAATTAGAATACAGTGTATTACCAGGAGTATATCTAGCAAGTGTGCAATACATGCAGCATTTAAGTGGCAAAAAAAAAATCGAGATTGAATTATATTTGAATATACTACAAATGCAATGAAATCACTTCCTAAGTGCCAACGTCTTCATTAAAATTATCTTCCTCTGTTATTAATTTTTATCAATGAATATAAAAGACTTTAATCTCTTACGTCCATTTCTACCAATATAGATTTAATCTTGATTTAACTCTTTATCTTTTTTTATTTCTCGGTTTCATCAACTTTAATCTCGGCTTAACTTATGTTTACCTTTTTCTATTTCTTAAAATGAAAAAAAAGATAAAAAATAAATAACTAAGATTAAAGCTATCATATTGATAGAATTATTATTAATATACTAAATTTAACTTATTTTTATTTTTTTCTAGTTCTAAAAATTTTTTAATTCTAGAACTAAAAAAAAATAAAATACAATTTATATTTATATTTAAATTCCTTTGTTATCTTCTTTTTGATTGATCTTATGCAAATAACTACATATATATGCACACTTTTGAGACAGTAAAATTATTTTTACATGTAAATGATCAACTTTTTGCATGCTTCTGTGTATCACTATTTTACAGTTATAAAGGATAAATATACCGTTGTCTTTCCACTGCCTCTAGGTCCAACTAACAAGACAGAATTGCTTTCACCTATTTCAACAGTACGTTTCACTAAATTCATCACATGTAACCGTTCATTAACATGATGTCTGAACTTCGTTTCAGGACACATTATTTTACGCTTCAAATACTTTCGCGTAAGCAGTATCATATTGTCTTGAAAATCAATTGCCATATTTTTCTTCTTGCTCATTGTTATCACTGATCTTATACTACTTTAGGAAATTAGAAGATCTGCAAATGGTAAAGTTTATCAATTTTTTTTCTTAAATACTATTTTTAAAACACATACAAATCGTAATGCAATACTATAAGCATATTATAAATATATGTATGTCTAATATTATATTAATAAATATATATATATAT
>NW_017259222.1:2045784-2048101 GCF_001594045.1 Atta colombica
TAATCAATAACTCAGAATAATCAATGACATCATATACTTTAGCCTCAGATATGCCATAATTATGTTAATATATCATAAATAAGATAATTATGCTCGTTCTTTATCTAAACTAATTGTAAGGCATAATATTTAAAAATATAGCGCTTATATACAATACGATCAAAAAACATAACCCGGGCAACTCAGCCGATGTGATCTCCCAAGCCAAGTTCGATGACACTGAAAGCATCTTTCACTGACCTAAGTGAACTTACTCAAGTCGTTGAGTCTGAATTATCAGTCGATTTTTCGGCACTTTTATTTTAACGCGAGGAACAATGCGTAGTGAGCAGTGAAACGGAAACAACAGGAAACAAATCCGGCTGCTGAATGAGTGTCAGAAAGATGGTGTTTACGTGCGTTTACTAGTGTTTACGAAACAAACATGGACGACACGGTGCAAGAACCGGAGAAAAAGAACTGTACCTTTCTTTTCAAAAGGCGTAAAATTCACAAAAATGCCACGAGAAAACGGAGAGAAGCGGACGGCAGTGATGGTGAGTAGTTGTTAATAAATGTCAATTTAAGTACACGCTGGATATCGCATTTATATCTCTCGGATAAGTTTAATCGAACCGAAGTTTTAGGTTATGTGTAAAAAGACATCGTGTGGATAAACGTTTGTATTGATTCCGTTTGTAGATAGCAGCGAGGATGAGACCATGGTGGTTAAGAAAGAAAAGAAACAGGACGATCACAATCCCATGATACAAAGCGTAAGTATTTCACACCGTGACGGAGACGTATAACCTCTATATGGAACATTTAAATGGCGCAGTTCATCAACAACTCCGTAATTAATTAAGTCTGTTTTTAATTCCTGATTAAATTGTACTAGAACTCTCTTTCTCACTTTCGTCAAATATCAAGCATATTTCATTTTAAATTTTAAAAGTGTATACTAATTCAATTGTTAAGAAAACAGACTTATGGAGTCTCAAACTAGTAATATAGATTTTTAGAATTTATTCTTTATTTTTTTCTAATTTTTAGAACATGAAAGAGATAAAAATGTTAAACCGAGATTAAAGTTGATGAAAGTTAATCTACATGATAGAAATGAACAAGGAGACACGTGTGACATTTGAGAAATATATAGTTTGATTCCTGTTTTTAGACAAATGTGAAGAAGCATCAGGAGAAGATCAATCGCAACGATGATAATAGTGAGGATGATGGCATAACTGTATCATATAAGAGTAGCAGAACAGCTCTACCAGCTGGCCCAAGTGACCAAGGAGCAACGGCTGTTCTTCAAACAGAAACAGAGAAAGATAGGGATGCGCAGGCACTGTTTGAGAAAGCCCAAAAAATAAACGAGGTATGTTTTAAGTGAATAACATTGAGTACTTGACTCATCAAATATATTAGGTGAGTTGGAAATGGACTTGCTTTGAAAAACAAAATTGATAATACATCTCTGTCTTGATCATTAGGAATTAGAGGGAAAAGAAGATGATAAAATTTATAGAGGCTTGAACAATTATGCACAATACTATAAAAAGAAAGATACTGCAGCTGGTAATGCGTCCAGTGGAATGGTACGCAAGGGACCAATTCGAGCACCGTCCAATCTTAGAGCAACAGTTAGATGGGATTATCAACCAGATATATGCAAAGATTACAAAGAGACTGGTTTTTGCGGTTTTGGAGGTACATCATATTTTCAGTTATTCTTTGAATAATCGTACTAATTATACTATATAACTTCAAATTAATAATAATATAAATTCTTCTATTGTGCTGTGTACAGATAGCTGTAAGTTTTTACACGATCGGTCGGATTATAAATTGGGATGGCAATTGGAGAGAGAAGCTGCTACTGGCGAATATAATGACAGTGGAGACGAAGACGATAAAAAATATGAGATTGATAGTGATGAGGAGAACTTGCCGTTTAAATGCTTTATTTGTAGAAATAGTTTCACAGATCCTGTCGTTACAAAGTATGATTGTTAGAATATATCTTTAATCGTTAACTTTTTCGGTACTTTTAATATATTTTTTATGATTAATCTATTCTTTTTTTAGATGCAAGCATTACTTTTGTGAAAAATGTGCTTTGGAGCAATATAGGAAAAGTACACGATGTTACATCTGCAATGTCCAGACTAACGGTACATTTAATCCTGCAAAAGAACTTATTGCACGGACTAAATTGGAAGACAAGGAAAAAAGCGCAGCAAGCGAGGATTCCGATGAAGATTGATAAAATATTTTACAAAATTATTTTAGTTGTTTCTATAAAATATTGTAATATAATATATATATAATATTA
>NW_017259222.1:2048218-2058177 GCF_001594045.1 Atta colombica
ATATATATATATATATATATTCACAATTAAGCAACGCGTTCAAAAATACAAATAATTTAAATATATTAAAATAATACATTTACAACATCCAAGAAATATAAGCACACTGTTACTTATCAAGTACATAAATCATTTTCATTAAATAAAATTTTCAAAAGTTATTGTACATGCTTTTTGATATTTTTAAGTACAAAATGAAATATAATATAATATTAATGAAATATAATATTTCCAAAATCACACGGAAAGCCTGTTCGAGTTTAGGAACCATCGCGTTATAGTTTTAATTATTGGACGCGTAATTATTGGACTAATGATTCGCAGGGGGAACTCCAATCGGGGCGAAGGCGCTACCAACGACTCGCGTCAGGCGTCGCGACGCAAATCGATACGCGGCACAGGCGGCGTGTCGACGGCAGTGTTTGCGGCGGCAGTTGTTTCCTTTACTATAAAAATGTTGCCGAGTTCGTTTTTCACGGGCTATTACCAAGAACAACCGGTACGTCCGTCATGCCCGCGGCACATTATCGCGATATAGAGATCACGCGAGATAAGTCTGCTTCCAACGGCAACGTTTTGCAATCTCGTTCATTCGGAAAGGCGCGTCACGACCGATTCACCGCACGGCGCCGCCTCTCGCTCCACCAAGAATCGATCCCCAACGAGAGAATACGGCGCGCGAAACGCGACAGGACGCGAGCTCGACATTCGGTGGTCCCTGTTGCGCCGTATCCTCCGATGAGGAGGAGCATTAATTCACGAGAAAAATTCCATTATATCTAAACGTACATTTACAACGGGAAGATACGTGGCCAAGTGTGTCCGAGTGTGATACTCGCCTCGCGGAAAATTTAACGTGGTATTTGAAGCTTCGTGGCGATCGCTCGTTGAGGTAGGTCGGCGCCGAAAACGACGAAAGGAGATACTACTTGTGTTGAAAGACAGAGACTCAATCGCTCCTCGAAATACTTAATATATGTTCCCTCGTCTCTTCTGTATCATCCATTATGTAAATATTAAGATTAAATCCCATCAAGACGTCGAAGTACTTGGACGGATTACCCAGCTGTCTACATACGGAATCGTTACGTAAAATTATATCACGCATTCGATTGCGTTCGCACTTGTGCTGCCGACGACATACGCTGACGTTATTGTAAGGACGGGAGTGCGAACGACTCTATGACGGACGATCGACGGCAGAGTGTTGGCGAGGAGGTGCGTCGCGTCGCACGCTGCTGAATTAAACAATAGTCTCCTACTATTTCATTCCTGAATTGGACTCATAAATGCCGAAGTCCTCACCGTTACGTTCAATGGCAATGCTCTTGATCGATAACCCGACGTTCTACGACAGTTAATCTCGACGAGAGCTGGCGCGCCCGATTTTCTCCATCCCGGTAAAGTCTGTGAACGGCATTATCATTGGGAAGGTGCAGTATTTCACGGCGACTCCCTATCAACCAGGTGAGTAATTTATGCATTGTGAGATAAGAGAGTCATAATAACCGACTCTAATAATATTAATTCGCGCCCGACTGCGATGACGACGTACATATATGCGTCTATTTTTCTCTAATTGTACTTTTTGTATCTTTCCTCATTTTTTTTTCTTTTATCTGCAAAAAAGAAAAAACAAACAAACGACATAAAAAAATAGACCGATCTCGAATAAAATTCGAATGATGGAATAAGAAAATAATAAATGTTATGAGGGAGCCAAGTTTGAATCTCGATGATTGTTTTGCGCAGTAAATTCTTTAAAGTATTTTAAAGCCTATTAATGCATCAATAACGTTAAATTACTTATCAATTTAATTTGTGATATTACATACTTCAGCTTCCATTTAGGAGTGTTTCAAAATCGACGCGCAATTTATTTGAATTGAAAATTGTAAATTTTACAATTGTAAGTGTAATTATGTGATTATAGTGATTACAGTAGTAAGAATGATAAGTCTCGATTGAATATGAAGAGAATTGTCATTAGTCAATTTTTACAAATATATCTACTTACAACGCTTACACAATTATAGAATGGACTTGAGATTCAAAAATATTCATAAGATTATCAAGATCCGTTTTGACCGGATATGACCTTCTTTGTGTTGAATAAATATTATATTACATTTAGAAAGTTATCTTGGTATTTCATTAATGTTGTAATAGCGCTGTCTGATGAAAAATTGCGCTGACATCAATACCACAACTGCGCTACTTTGTAAAACCGTTTGAACGCCTCAGATAACAGATTTCCTTTTATTTCGATCTGGTTTCCCGTTTACAAGTAATATTAATTTCAAATCGAAAGAAACAAGTTAGTAATTAATAGATATAATGCAATTCTTTCAACCGGTTTTGCGCGATAATTGGAATAAACTCGCACTTGTGTCCAAGAATAAGCTTTATAAATCGCGTGTCTCGCTTCTCTCTACGCATCGTCATTTGGCTCGTGTTCATCGGTCGTACTTATCTATGCATATCGCGTTGGTCCCACATGTGGTGCATATGTGTCGACAGCAGCCGAATACGGTGATAATGAGCATGCAATCGTACAAGTCCAGACAACTGCGCGTCGGCAAATACACGCAAGATCATCTCGCATTAATTAACTACGGAATGTTTTTCTTGTCTCATTGACATCATGATAAATTGACTTGTTGCAAATATAAATTGATACGTCATATCTCATAACATTCTTAAAATTGTTATCTAGATTCCTCCAAGGCGAACGTCTTCGAAAGTTGTATTCCTGCAATATGAAATAATAAAATGTTGCACTCGCATGTGTAATTATATGTCACAGACAAATTTCTGGCATGCAATTCGGAGCCAATCTCCTTAGCGAAAACATTGCAGGATGTCATTCGTCATTCGTCGAGACTTGCAATTTGCAACGTTGAATATTTTAGCAAGTAAATATCTCGAATAAAATTTCTGTCTAAATAAACACGTCCCAATATAAATCGGATGTCTGGTTTTGTTATTTGCATGTAAAGCATGTAAAGCGTTGAGAATTTAAACATCAAAGAAAAATCGACTCCAAAATATAGATACATCTAAGAGATCAATAAGAGATCAATAAGAGATCTGTTGCAATTATCCGGAACCAATTCGATTCTCTTTGAAATGTTGTTAAACAAAAATCCAAGCTACACATATTTTATTATATTTTATTATATATATCCAATTTGAAATTTATAAATACTGGCGCGCCCAAACAAAATTTTTTTACAGTCAAATATGAGAAGATAGAATACTTAAATTATTATTGGCATTATATTGAAAAAGTATTATTTAGTTGTAAATCATAAAACATTTTATTTAAATTATCTCAACTCAAAAAAAGAATAATATAATGGAATCTGTATTTTTGTATATTCAGGAGTTTTTTAACTTAAAAAAATTTTAACTTAAAAAAAAACATCAAAGATGCATTTCAGAAATATTAGAAATATAAATAACGTTTTGCTATAAATTTTTCAAAAAGAAGATTCTCAAGAGGAGACCCTTCTCTGTAGACTCGCCAGTACTCTCAAAGCTAACGCTTACATTTGATTCTATTTAATTATTTAAAAAAAAACAGTGAGAAGTGTTTCAGACAAAACTTTTATGGTTTTTATATACTTTATTTATTTTTATATACTTTATATACTATATTAAAATCTAATTATCCCCATTTCTCATTAATGCCCGTATTCATAGAGTCAGGCTTTATATTTAAGACTTCTTTAAATTTATCTTCAGATACTCTACGAATTATTTCATTGACTATTGAGCATCTAAAGATAAATTTAAGAAAGCCTTAAATACAAAATCTGACTATGAATGAGGCATAAATCGAATTTTCACGGATTGTGTATCTTTCAAGTCTCATATTGAGCCAATATAAAACCTGTCTCTCAGATTTTTGTGTTTAACAACATATTTTAAAAAGAATCTAGTCGGTTCCGGACAGTTCTCTGTGAGTAAAGTATTTCTCCTATAAGAGACGCTCTCGTGTGTAAAACCGAGTAAAGGCAAAACGCTAATGTCTAATGTCGATGACGGACGCTACTGTACGATTGCATTTCAGAAATAACTAACGGCGAGAAAATAGAGGACTGCGAAAAAGCGAGTCGCCGCGCGGCCGTGACTGTCGACGACATTGACAATCGCGAGGTTGACACGTGCATGTGTATACACACGGATGCGCACACGCTCAATTAACGTATGCTTGTGTTCGCGCTCGCGCTTGTATTGTTTGGAAAATGTGTACACGGGTTTACGCGCGCTATGGAACCGTATAATCGGATATTTCGGATCGATAAATCGGATATATATGCAGTCGTGCCTGTAACAAAGCGCCGACATATTTTGCGAAATGTACTAATTATAAACTACATACGCGAAAATTCCCGGAAATCGGAATACCGCTGTAACGTTAACGTACGCGTGCGAACTCCGAAAGAGCCAATATCGTTATAGAAACGGAATAGTACAATTTTAACACCTTTTTTGCGATCGTTGACGTAGTAGAGCGTCTTTTTGTACCTCGTAGCTGGGAACCGTTGACGTAATATTACACCTTTTTACGAGATAAAATTGATAAGGGCGAGCATTTGTTCTGCGGTCAACGAAGCATTAACGAGAAACTTTCTATAATATTAGGTGTAGTAAAAAGAAATCCATTATTTTTGCATGAAATTGAATGGAAAAATAATGGATCTCTTTTTACTACACCTAATAATATGCATTATTTTTTATTACAATTTTTTTTCCAAAACATTAGAAAATCTTTCTGTTCTTTCGCATAAATTCGCGCGAATCTATTCTACTTTTACATATTCTTTTTATCAAACTTTATGTATACCGGTATACTGAAAGTTGTGTAAAGTTCGATGCAGATCGATGAATTAGTATGTAAGGACACGCGAAAGAGAGAACTTTACGCGCGTTGTCGGCAAGTCTTGCACCAATTCAAGGAATTAGTCAGCCTTGGTAGGACATACAACCGCGTGTTTCAATGCGGGCTCACAAATGTTGAATTATAGCCACGAAAGTACAATAAGTGCACGCGAACGTTACTCCGGTTGCTTAGATGGTCGAGTAAGGTCAACATTAAGTCTGTAGATCCACCGTAGAATCCATAGTTTCCAAGAACACAATTTCGCATAAACTATCTGTAAAAAATACATAAAATTATTTACGAAAATATGTAAATCTATTTATAATTATTATTCAAACCAATTTTTCTTGAACATTATAATTCTTCGACTCCTGATTACTGTCGCGATATGTAAATATAACATGCATTTCTCTTCCGCAGCCATAAATATGTAAATTCATTTATCGTTGGCTCACAACCATGGACACAAAATAAAGTCGCGATGTTGAATATTTCACTTGTCACTATGACAAATATCGTGCACAATGAACCTTGGTCAGTGAACCGCGTTTATAGACAGAAACGTGACGCATGTCTTTCTATAAGCACGTGCAGCGCGTGACAAGCCATACAACTACAATACATGTATAAATCGAATAGATATTATTATTAAGACACAAAACTTAGGTCTTAATAGTATAATCAGTCAATACCGTAAAAATATTTAACAATGCTTCAGTGAGATACAATTATAATATAATTATTATATTAAATATATTGTCCGAGGATCATTTTTTACGCTGCGTTACGACGCAAAGTACCGCATTTAATGTTATATCGATAGCGTCAGTCAAACGAAGCGTCGTGAATAGAAATAAAAAGCAGCCACGAAAGTCACGATGACGCGGGCTCTCTATATGTATATATATATATATATATATGTACATAAAATAAAACAGCCTCCATCTCTGTGCTTCTATCGAAGAAAATTAGCTTATTCTAGCAAATTACTTACCGCTTCTAATTATTTCAACTTCCGGCTTGTCTTTCAAACGTCAATATTGATTCAATATTCCTACCTTTATCTCGGCTCGTTCATTTTATCTTATCTGTACTAATGCAGAACACAACGTATCAAGAAGCAATCTATCTGCCATAATTGTAGATATTACGATTTCAAGTTCAGTTCGCCAAGAATATCTAGAATGGAGATAGAGACACATTATAGCAAAACTACGATAGCTATTTGCCCTAAGAGACATGGGAAGTGTAATTATTGCGAGCAGTACCGGTAGGATACCGTCGGAGAATGGAATTAACAAAGCATTAACCGTTCAGTGTTCAGTCATTGTCTTATTATCCGTTAATCTCGCTTCCAGATGGTTTCTGGCAGTGATGCCCTCATCGGAGGAGGAAAGCCAGTGGCTTGTTGGCAGCGGGGGCGGCCTCGCACCCTCCGGCGGCAGTGCGACGAAAACGGGCGCCGGCGAGCGCGGCGTGAATACTAGATCTAGTCTCTACACCGAGGAGATGACGACGCAGCCGGCGAACGTCGCCACGGCTGGCGTAAACTCAGCCTCGGCCGATTCCGCGGAGCATGATCTGATCGACTCCACCGCGGATGCGACCCTCCTGGCGCAATTTCACGAAGACGCCATCAAGCAGGTGATACAACTTATGTTTCATTGCTTCGGAATGAAAAGAGAAGCTCTGAGAAGACTCATCATCGTTTTTTTCTAAGTTATAGTCCTATCTCATAAAAACAGGAATATTTTTTAAATATTGTATTTGTTCTTAGAAAAATTCTATACTCAATACTAGCCAATTTGATGCTCATACAGCACAGATCATTACAGCAATATTGCAATGTTTCAGTGCAGTAGAAGATAGAGAAATTAAAGAGATGAAAATAAAGAGGAAGAATGAAAAAAAGGAGAGTTAAGGAGGATAAAGAAATCAGTAAATAAAGAGAAAGGAAGAGAAGAGAAAGAGAAAATAATAAAAAGATTAGAAGAGAGTAGGATACTATAATAACATTGCAGCAATGTTATTGCAAGCTTCTGTGCTATACTGAGTATTGGTCAATTTAATATTGAAAAATGATTAATTACTTTAGTATTAAAAAACACTGAACAATAATTGGTGTTTTGTAATGAGAAACAAAGTGATCATTTCATCTTTGTTTAACATTGACAAACAACAAGAATAGACATTTCTAGCAAGGACACAATGCAATGAATCATTATATCCTTGTTTAATGTTGAACAAGGATATAATAATATATTGTGTTCTTGCTGGAGAAAATATAGTATCATGCTTCTCTTGTTGGAAAACAACTAGTTGCAATCAGTATCTTTAATCAAAACAAGTAATTAACTACCTTTCAGTATTAAATTTTTTCAATAAGGATGACAGCAAGTCTTTTAAACTCATAAAAAATAAAATTACCGACTGCCTATCTAACTCTCTCGTCGTAACTGCAGCGTATTTTCCTGACATAATTAACGCATCATTATCTCTGTATTCACGATAGTAGCCATGAGTCATTTCTGATTATTTCAAACGTGACGAAGTCAACCACTGAACCATTATCAAAACAAAGCGTATCCAAGTATCGATCAAGTTGCTCGATCATCGTGATCGAGAGTTGTCGCTCGATTGGCTCTGCCAACGTCGAGTACGATATAAAAATATACTAGGCAGAACAAAAACATAACCTAGACGAAATGGCGTCGTCGTTCGTTTACCCGAAGTGAATGATTTTGTTCTTACGAGTCGGAGCGTCTCTCCTTCTCTCTCTCTTTCTGCAAAAATGAGCGAAACTCTGGACGATTCGGTCGTCAAGGCAAAATACGTACCGCGCGAAGTACCGGGCTATTTGAAGGATTTCCCAGTAAATATTTTTTACTTGATGTTACGCATCGAAGGTTACATACGTTCCATGAAGCAAAGAGAAACTAATATATAAACAATATTTATTAAACAATATTTATTAAAAACATATTATGATATATTTATTGTTTATTTGTAATTCAAAAGAAGCATCTTTTTCAATTAACACTTAGAAGAATTATAGATCTATCTTTTTATAGCTGAAATTATATACATTCTTTGTTCTTAAACAGTGACATAAATAGGAAGGAATGTTCTATTCTGTACGATTCAGTGCAGTAGTAAAAAAACATGATATGTGGATTCTATATTTTTACTCATAAATGTTTGATATAAATGTTAACTTTATAATATCTCCAAAACACATGATAAGACTTCTACTGTATAAAATTGTATCAAGAAATGGAATGTAATGTTACAGGCTGGTGTTGGTTATTTCCAAATATTTGCTGCTTTCTGCACGGGTTTGAGTCTGGCTGCTGACACTGTTGAAATTTTTGTTGTACCATATATACTGCCAAGTGCAGAGGTTGAACTTTGCATCGAGGACAACGAGAAGGGATGGCTCGGTAAGTTGCTTTTGTACAAACTTCTTTTGCGATGCTAAACGTAATTTTTTAGGAAATATTACTCTCGTTGGCCTTGCCTTGGGTGGATTATTTTGGGGTGGTCTGGGAGATAGATTGGGAAGACGTAGATCCCTCTTCTCAGCCATGTCTGTGCACTCTCTGTTCAGTGGTGTTGCAACATTTATGCCCACTTATGGCACTTTTATGACTGCTAGATTTTGCTCTGCT
Organism: Atta colombica; assembly: GCF_001594045.1. Taxonomy (NCBI): domain Eukaryota; kingdom Metazoa; phylum Arthropoda; class Insecta; order Hymenoptera; family Formicidae; genus Atta; species Atta colombica. The sequence goes on from NW_017259222.1 coordinate 2,056,775, forward strand.
CTTGGGTAAGTAATTTTTTTTTTATTCAAAGATTTAAATACATTCAGTATTTTTTTCAAACAAGAACTAAAGTAGTTAAATAATTATTATTATACAGATTTAATTTATCACATTACAGAGTAGGAGGAGCTGTACCTCTAGCATTCGTATATCTCGCAGAATGCTGCCCACAGTTAAGTAGAGGTCGCTGGACAGGTATACTCGTAGCAGCATGTGCACTCGGTGGTGTCTACGCAGCACTCTTGGCTTGGGCAGTGGTACCCACAACAGGAGAAATGGTTGTCCTGGAGAATAAGGAACACTTCAGTGCTTGGCATCGTTTCTTGTTATTATGTTGTCTGCCGGCGTTGTGCTCCACGTTCGGTCTTATCTTTCTACCAGAAAGTCCAAGGTATCTTATAGAAGCCGGGCGAGATGTAGAAGCAATGATGGTATATCAGGTAAAGATGTGTAATATAAATGATAAAATTAATTATTTGATAAATGATAAAATTAATTATTTAATATTCAAATTTATTAATAATTTATGTCTCAGAGGATATATAAGAAAAATAACGCCCGAAAAGGTGCAGCAGGTGCTCAATATCAACTTTCTGAACTTGAACTTCCGACCAAAAGACCACGTGGCTTGGCACCGCCATCTCCTAGCAATCACACTAGTGTTTTGGCAGATATAATATGTTCAATCGAAATGGTAAATATTTCTGAAAGACATTTTATTATGTAAAGATATATCTTAATTATAAAAGTTATAATTCATTCTTTGCCTGTAGTTCTGGAATTCTTTCCTGGAATTATTTGCGACGCCTCATTTACGAGTGACTTTGGTACTATTAATTATTTGGGCTACCGCTTCATTCAGGTAAATTTTAATTATCTAAAAGTTTTAGGTAATTACTATTAATCAAGAATTTTATAACTCACTCTATTTATATTTGTTCAGTATCTATGGTCTTATGATATGGTGTCCTGAATATCTGAAACTTTTACGAGCGACGGAATACGAGAATCATACCGAACACTATCATAAAGAGGAACACAATGGTACAACGTTTACTGGTTCTTGGGAAAATCGTCAGTACAAAGACTCTACATTTTCAAACTGCAAGTACGGATATTATTTCGAAATATGTACCAATACAAAAACTAACACTAATTATTTTTTTTCTATATAAATATAATTTCTAAATGTTTACAGATTTACTAAAATGATATTCAGTCATGTCGATTTTGACAATTGTACCTTCCAATCGGTAGAATTCAGTAGTATTAAGTCTAGCAAAACCCACTTTAGAGACAGTGTTATTATATATTCAAAGTAAGTATCATTTATATTCTAAATCTATACATATATTCTAAATTTTTTAATAAATATTTTGTATTCATCAATATGTATATATATA
>NW_017259222.1:2058277-2060389 GCF_001594045.1 Atta colombica
TGTTGATACAGATTTGTCTGCACAAGTTTTCACCAGATGTAAATTGGAAAATAACACGGAGCTGAGTTTAAGCGGATCCTGTCCAACTCTCGATCTCGATTATAACATTTATATCGAAGAAGCATTACATGCTCATCTTGTTGCTCAATTGGCTTTTGTACCTGCTGCTGCGTTAGCAGGTTTGGCACTTACCGTTCTTCAACGGCCAAAACTAATTGGTTAGTTATTAAATTTCTTTGAAAATAGCAAGCTGAAAGTTTCAATTTTAACTCATTTATGACATTTATTCTCTTTTACCAATAGGTCTCTCGCTTTTCTTCTCTTCCGTTGTTGCATTATGTCTGATATTAATTCGCCAAAACAGTTCGGCAGTTCTTGGTTTTGAAGGTGGCTTCACAGCTCTTTTTGCCGTTGGATGGACATCATTAACTTTGGTGACAGTCGAGAGCTTCCCCACACACTTAAGGTGAAGAAGTAAAAATCTTTAGGATATTACAAGAAAAAAAAATTGAAAATTATTTTGAAAGAAAATATTTATTAATATGTTTCTATAGATGTACCGGTTTTGGACTCATAGCAGCAGCTATAAGAATATCAGGTCTGATAGGAACCACAACATATCAGACATTGGTGGGTACATCATTAATCGCGCCCGCATTAATGACTGCGCTGGCACTATTGATTGCCAGTGTTATAACTTTTAAATTGCCTCATACTCATACTGTCTTCTTGTAAACTTTCCATCACTAGAAAAGACTATCAGCAACACTGGTATAGTTGAAACAAAAAATTCGTTGTCGAATTTACGAAACAAACTTATACAGTACTCTATCACTGACGAATGAATTCTCAGAAAGAATAATCTCAAATACGTCAAAGACGTAGAGAAGAAGAAGACGTGCTATTCCTTATTCTTCATCCTTAAGACTTATTCGAAAAAATGATGTTCAAAACATGTCAATACTTAATTCATTGATCAAAAAGAGAAAATTTTTTTTTAAAATATGAGACTTTGTACAAAGTAACATATCCTAAGTAATAATAGAGCACTATTGTCTTTTGAGACATTTGCATATTTGAAGCGCACAGAACGTTCACAGCGACTTTAATTTGCTAACGCAGAATAACTTGGACGTTGCAGATACTTGGATCAAAGTACTCTTGTATCCTATTGCTTATGAAATGTGAACATTCGCTATATGCGAATGACATGCTAATGTGCGATTAAAATTTAAAAAAAGTGATGTCAAGATCGGCTGACACGGACGTTTTCGTGCATATAATAGTCACTCTGAATCTAATATAATATATATTACTTTGCTATTTTACATTTGACGATATATAAATCATTATGCAAGTATATTGAGCAAAGGACATACACGTATGTGCAACTGTTTTAATAAGGCTCATGCCATGAAACGTGTCAATTTTAATAAAGGATGTACAGTCATCCATAATAATATATCGTATACACTAAGAAACTTTAATTAGAAATATACTGGAAATCCAGTTTGATATCTCAATTATTATTCCAAATACAACGCTTATAAAATACATAGCTGTTCTTACTTTCAATCTAGATTAAATAATAAATTAATACATGATGTGTGTGAAACTTGAATATATTCCAATATATTTCGCGGAAGATCAGTATCTATTCAGATTCAATCACACAAGACACTACATGAATATCCACATACAAATCAATTTCGATGATGTAACAAATCATTTTATATGTTTTTATGCAAGAAGAGAATTTTATTCGTTCGCAGGAAACATTCCTATGAAAGGAAAATAATCAGACAATTATATGTTCAATACTTCCGCTTTTTATTAGCATGTATTAGATTTATCAACTAGATACTAGAATGCTGCTAATTCGATAAATGAAGAAGAAAGAGAGAAAGAAAGAGAGTGGAAGGGAGAGGCACATATACACACATGATTCACGTAAAAAACGCTGCCGTATGAAATCTTAATATCTAGATGCAAATTTTCGAACGAGAAAAAAAGGTAGAGAAGATTCAGCTTCGTAGCGTAAAAACCCAAGATCTATCGTCAACGTTAATCGTCTTCTGATTTACAATATGATCAATTATATATATATATATA
>NW_017259222.1:2060563-2061568 GCF_001594045.1 Atta colombica
TATATATATATATATATATATGAACGTGTGCGTCTGACCTTCTAGTAATGTGTATATTAAAAATGTAGAACGTTATTTTCTACAAGAACCAGGATCACAGTCTTGACATAAATATATATAAAATGTAATTTGTGTAATATATGTTCACTTGATGAAACTTTGTTAAAGTTTTATCTCCACCGACAACAGACAACAACGTATAACATTGGCAAGTTGGAAAGAACATAAAGAAAGTTTGTTGATAAAGGTAACTTATGAAAAAGCAACTTATATCTAGGCAATAAGAATGTAAGAAAGTCCGATGCGGATTGAGTCTCGTCTACCAGAATTCAAAAAATACACTTCATGAAATCTTGGAGGAGTTTGTCAAGACGGAGAGAATGTCGGCAGATTTAATAAGATAAATGTTTACGTCCCATCACGGTTAGTGAGTTTTTTTTCATATCAGACTGTTGAAACGATTAATATATATATATATATATATATATATACTTATACATATATATGTACACAAGAGATTAATATCCAGGCCAATTCAGGCCGAAGTTTATGAATGTCTCGTCGAGGGAAATAGAAAGAGACCATGTCCGACATGAACGTAATTATACATTCCAACGATTGTCCTGGGAATGATTTCATCTTCTTTCGATGAAAATCCTAACGGAAATCATTTGTTTCTGCTTAAGGAGATCGCAATTTGTCGTAAACTTGGTCGTGGAGCGAGTTGTGTCGGTGCCGCAATTGCGATTACATCGATTTATGTGAATGAATCACGAGATTTGATACATCTGAACAAAAGATTCTAATTGGAGTGCGAAATTTAAGTATACTTACGAAACTTATCGTCGGGACCATACGACGTTCTTATTAGCTCCTTTTTATATTGGACGTTAATCAAAATACAATAATATTGAGGTAACACACCGATGCCGGCACACACCGCAACCCTACGTAATTAATTGCTACAACATTCAAGTCTATCATCACACCCGTAGAGATATATAT
>NW_017259222.1:2061668-2065227 GCF_001594045.1 Atta colombica
TGTAGGCCTTAGTCGGATTATTGACTAGAAACACACGTAAGCAAAATACGTAAAGACGGTCGTGGGAGATAACTCTCGAGTAAAGTAGACTGATCGAATTAGAGGATCTGTCGAGGCACTATTTTCCTATCTTATGTTTCTTTAACGATTATGTTTAACCAATATAGCATATATACATTTTTTGTTTTACATAACGAGATTATCAACTGATTATCAAGTGATAAGAGGAGATGCAATACTCGTATAATCTGGTCAAATGCATTTTACTAATATTAAATTACTCGACTCAATTTTACTAATATTAAATGTAATTATTTATTGTCATTACCGAGAATATTGTATATACACATCAGCTATTCAGACTGGAATTAACGATCAGTTGGTAATCACTGTTTTACAGAGAGACTGCTTCTTATTGTTAAAATTGAAAGAATTTAATTAAGATCTTTACATAGCCGATGACACGAGACATTGTACAATATATCAATTTTATTTTAGAGTTTACGTTTGGTCATACTTTCGAATGATCGCACAGCTTTTAATCCTTTTGATACAAGAACGGAATGGGCTTTCTACGATGAGTCATTTTCAAAGCTTTAAGTCTTAAGCTATAAGAAATTGATCAATCATAATCGATTATTCTTCTTACATTCGATTATGATTGGTGAATTTTTTATGATTTAAAAGTAACAGCTTATTGTAGAAAGTCTAGAAATGATACTTTGAGGCAAGATTTTTACGTGAGATTCTAAGGAATATGTGAATAAGATAAGAGATAAATGTTTTTTAAAAATTGTTATTATAAAATTCTTATATCTACATGATATCGAGATTAGTTATGAAATTTAGAATTATTTATTTTTGACAAATGCATGAAATTACACAATCACGCAATATTTATTGTACATTATCGGTCGTATCGTCATATATTTATGTTGGATAAATGTAAGAAAAGACATTTTAGTATATGTTCTATATATTATTTTGCATACGATTAGAATAAGAAAATCAATCACTCTTTTTTTCTTCTTCTCGAGCATTCTCATTTAAAGTTCTATATAATTTATTAAAATTCTACTTTATAAAAAAAAACTATTGCTCGAAAGCGATTTATAGATAAATATATTTTTCAAAATTATAATGCCAATTAATGATATAAATTAAATTTTATTTATACAATTGAAATTAAGGTTGCGTCTTTTCTGGTTTACTGAGCTGTATTCACGGAATAAGAATATTGCTTTCTGCATTGAACTTTTGAAAATACTAAGAAATATTTTATCGCAATAATTAAAACATTAAGTTTTTTAGCAAGTCATTTTATATTTCGGAAAATAATTCAAGAAAGGATATACATTATCTTTAAGATTTCGAGAAGAATTGCGCGTTTTATACCACGTAAGGAGGCAATTAATTTATTTATGCTAGTGAAAGCCCGCGTTTAATGCGAGTTCTATTTACGATTATTCATCGGTTAACTCATTTGTACATAGTTCTTAAGGTAATTCTTAAAGGTAATTCTAGTATAATTTCAGTGCCGATCAAATAGTTATCTTAGCCACTAACGAAGTGGCGCATCGAAATCGTTTTCACGTTATCGTTTTGCTCGGCGTTTGCAGAAGACCGAGCGAGAACGAGATTACGATAATCTTTCAAGTAATAATTTCGCCAGTGAATCCAGTGCTCATGATTTGTATAAATTATATCATTCTTCTGCAAGAAAGTAGATACTTTATGCAACACTTCGAATGAGAGCAATTGTAAGCACTTTATGTGTATATTATATATCTAATATTACATTAATATGTTATATAAAAATTATATACATATAGGTATAATATTAATATATTATATACGTGAATATATATTATATATAAGAGAGAAAACGAGAGAGAGAGAGAGAGAGAGAGAGAGAGAGAGAGAGAGAGAGAGAGAGAGAGAGAGAGAGAGAGAGAGAGAAAGATGCGCTTTGCTCAGAATGTACTTTCGAGCTACATACATTTTTACGCTTTTAGAATCACAAGTCCACAGATATATAAATAGCGATCATTTTATAAATCCTGTTCTTTCAAGATCGTTTAATGGCGAGATAGCGAAATGAGATCGCGGGAATATGGAGAAACGTTTTCGTAAAGCTCGTAATTTTTACGAACGGCGTGTATTGTGTACTTGCAAGTAAATTTCGATTTTCTCGAGACTGAAACGATGGTGGCATTGGGCGTGACGAACAAGTTTCGAGAGTCCGTTTACACTTTGATCTCGATCACGTATAATTTTCATATGATAAAAGTCGCGTTGTGACGGTATTTAATAAGATTCAACTGCGAAATGTACGAATGGCATTAATGAGAATTTTATTGAATCGAAAGTCGTCTATTTCATTAGCCTTCGATGTTTTGAATCCTTTATTCAATTTTCCTCAATACTTTAATCAGAAAAAAAGAAATTGTAATTTAAATTGAAATTAAAACTTTCATAACGAGTAGAAAGTTAAAAAGTTGTATTATATAAAAATGTCAGTCTGTAAAATTGTTTGAGATACATTAAGACATTATCAATTATTTTTTGCAATTAATAATGATTACAATTAGATTATATATAAAACAGGTCATTTATGTATTCCCAGCAAACGAGAATAGATTAAAATGGATTGAAATTTTTTTTTATCCAAATGCGTATTTTAAATAGCGAACTTTTTTTGGATTTAATTGGATTCAATTAGATTCAATTAGATTCAACTGGATGCATTGAAATGAAAAATTGCATTTTATATATAATAAAATTTTGAATTGAACATTATTTATAATTGTGTTTGCACAGAAAAGCTAATATTATTTTTAGATTGAAAGGCATACAGATATGCTCTACGCAATAATCTATAAATGAATAAAAATGCATTCAGAATTGAAAAGCATTCATTTTAACATTTGTGAATCAATATTTTTGAAAATCTGAATCCATTTCATTTCATTTCATTTTCAATCCATTCTCGTTTGTTGGGAATACATTACGTTGTTTACGTTGTTTACGTTGAGTTTACATGAATTTTTTTCATGTAGGCCATACAAATAATGTAAAATATGTCAATTATTATAAATTAGATAATACAAAAAAGTTAAATTTTATGATTGTTAATATATCTGATTTTAATGTCAAAGTGAAGTATAAACTTTTAGTACAATCTAGTACTAAAGACAATCTAGTACAATGACAAAAAATTATAGATTTTGTCATAGATTATCTGAGATTATCTACATAAACGTCATTTAAAACATAGTTTACATCGTTTACATCGTGTATACACATAAATATAAATTATATTTCATAAATAATGTTGCATAAATCTATAATAAAATTTTAACCACAATAGATAATACAGAGAACTGAAAAAGCGCTCTACTGAATTATCGACTGAAAAAGCGCTCTACTTGTTCGGCACTGTAACTCATTGACATAAATAATTATTTTATTTACTAATATCCTATATATGTACTAAAATATTTATCTGTCTCAGATATAACAGAATATTTCAATATGATAATTATATATATATATATAT
>NW_017259222.1:2065327-2067292 GCF_001594045.1 Atta colombica
GTACTATGTATATACACGTGCATACATTATATGTATGTGTGTTTACAATTATCAGTATCTCTCCATATATCTTCAGACACACAAGATTATATTTCCGACAACCGCGTGATCTATATTTTTCGCTTGCTCTCGCTTCATTATAACTTATCGCGTAACAAATCTCTCAAGCGACATAACATCAATTAGTTTAATAATATACATTAAAATTCCTGGCAAATCTGATGCGCACGCGCACGCATGACATCCTTTCTATCCCGCCGTGTGCTAACCTTGAGCTTGACCCTGGACATATTTCCCCACGCATCTCCTCTCATCGGCGCCGTGGATTATGTGTCGGAGGATGATCCATGTTGAACGAGTCCTGACCTAACCTATTCTAGGCTATGTCTCTGTCCTCCCATACAGACAAAGCCTAGGAGAGGCTAAACCAAGTTACTCGGTTCTCCTTCCGCGCTGAATCTTCTCGCTTTTTTTTTTATCTTCGTCTAGTCCGCTCCTTTTGCAGTCTCCTTCCCACGGTAGTTTCCGCATACCTGCAGCAATTATCTCTCTCCTAACTATGTCATATATAATAATAATTAAAATAGCGTCCGAATATATACTTAAAATGATATAATTTTAATAAAGCTAACTAAATAGAAGTTTTTGAACAATAAATTTTATTACAACTTATTTCCATCTTACTGTGTTAGTGATTGTCCAACGTTACACAAATTATTATTGCTATTGAGAATTTCGAGTCACGGAGTATCATCGCTTGAAGTATACGAGAGATAAACTGAGATTTCAAAGAAAGTCTAAAAAGAAATCACTGTACAGAATCTATTAAGTATTCTCTCAGTATCTTTAACATTTAAATTACAGTATTATATGTACATACATTATAAAGTTAACCTTGGTAACGAAGTAACAAGAAAACAACCTGAACTTGGTTGAAATACAGACGAGCGATTAAACTGGATGTAATCCTTTACTTAATTATTATCATCATATAATGTACAGCTGCGAAATCAAAAAGAAGTAACTGTTAAAATAAATTTCTTTTTCATATTACAAATAATAATATATAATAATTGCTACGGAAAAAAAGCTTATTTAAAAACCCTTTTCAATTTTCTTAGTACTATTATATTTTTTAACTTCTTACAATTAAATTATACAATAGAACTTATTATGTCAATAGTTTACAAAATATTTAACTCGACAGCAGTGTTAAATAAAAAATAGAAGAACTTGATAGACGCGCGAAAGAAATGTTGAGAGGAGAAGGGAGGAAAAAAATTGAAAAAAAAAACAAAACACTCAATTTAACAGTATCGCGCGTATTCTTTCACGAAGACTCATTTTTGCGACGGTGGTCCGACCGACCGGCACAAAGAAAGCGTGTCACGCCTAAAAATACGCGGGGCACGCAGGCAGGTAGATGTAGAAAGGTCGTAAGGAGTCGGGACGGAATATGGAAAGAAGAAAAAGGAGAGAAAACAGACAAGAGGAATTGCACAAGAGATGGCGATTTGGTATTCAAATCGCTGGGAGAGGGGAAGGGAGGGGCGGGGTAAGAAGGGGAGGCGCCCGCCTCTCTTCTTTTTCTTTTTCTTTTGTACAGGACTTCTTTGTTTATCCTAAATGTGCAATAAAATATAACATTAAAATGTGCACAGTGTGTGGAATGTAATATTATAACACACGAAAAGAGAATGATTTTGCTGAAATATCTAAGAATTTAGTTAAACATAGATAGATCTGAAAATAATTTTGTTGGATCATCATCAAAATAATTATATGGGACGCTCAAACTGGTTGCTAGAATACTTTTTGTAGCATCGCTCATCATTCTTAAGATTCCAACAAAATTATTTTCAGATGTGTATCCAGTTAAATTTTTTAAATACTTTAGCAAAATCGATAAGACGGCCCGGGAAAAATGTTTTATATATAATTATATAAAATTATATATTAAAATTT
>NW_017259222.1:2067392-2070494 GCF_001594045.1 Atta colombica
GGACATCTTCTGAGAAAATATTCGAGAACGTGGAGAAACCGAATAGTGAACCAATATGAGAGAAATCGATGTTAATTAGTAACATTTACATCCAAATTTTTAGTTCTATAAAATAATTATCGCGAAACCAAATGTTCTTCCATGTCCACCAGATATAGGGAGCATTCTTATTTTGTCTCTCGCTATTCGTTCTTCCCTCCGTTCTTATCTTTACGTTATCGCGTAAATGAAAATTTTTTCCCCTTGCACTTTCTAAAACTGCCACCGTTATGTAAACATTCGACTTATCCTTAGGTATATAAGTGCGTCCAAGGTCTCTTCTCCGTAACGATGGCTCCGTGATTGTATCAGCATGTTGAAACGCCAGTTTATAACTTGAAAGTGGAGGAATTAATAATCGTATCATAACTTACGCTTCTCTTTACAATCTCAAATGTCGAATACAAGAATCGCGAACAGTACAACGGAATCAGAAGAGCGTCCGTCCACGATGATTCAACGTCTATGCGAACGTCGCACTAATACACTCAGAAGGCGGCAACGATGTCATTCCTAGATGGTGACAAATCACAGACAGACCGTAGTTTCCCGTACTCATGATTTCTGTGTTTTCGTTATCGAAACGTTGTTGTGGTTTATGATCCTTCGTCATCATCGATGACGAAAGTCCATTCCGCTGCACTTATCTGGCAAACCTCTGATATGCACATGCACTCTTCTCAAATAAAAAAAGAACACACTGCACGACGTAAAAGCAAAAACACAGATTTTTGCATAACGCATAAAAAAATCAATCAATTACAGTCTTTTATTTCATAAAAAAGAAAACACAAAAGACTTTGATACGAGCGTTCATTTTTTATGTATTTATATATGCGTTACGCAAGGTCGACTCTGCGTTCCCGCTTTAAGGATCTATCCAGATAAACTCCGCATAAACGTATGATTAAAGAAAATTATCCAATCATATTTCTATTTATAAAAACGCACATAAAACGTATTGTATAATTCTCTTTATGCATATATTTATGCAGCTATTCAAGTTAGTCTGCATATATTCTGAAGAATCAAAGGGAGATGGATGTTCGATTCGGCGCGCCGGAGAGTCGAATCATTAGAGAGACTTTGATGCCCGCACGTGCGATCTCGCGTATCTCGGTGGCGGCCACATCGTCGGAGCGATTACATAAACGGAAGCACTCTGGCACGGCACGCGTGTTATTTCCGGAAGCCTCACTTTCTCTCCGGTACCGTCATTCTTGTAACGCGCGAAAAACCTGCGGACAAGAAACTAGGAGAGGACGATTGCGATCACGAGGGAAACTGCCTGCCTTGCGTTAGCTCCGCGTTTCGTCATTACTCCGCAACAACGAGATTAGAAGAAATAGATGGAACACACGTCTTTCCTGCTGTGGTATCACACTCGCGGCGACTATGGAAAAACCGACTACGACGTCGTCGGCGGCGTGATTACCAGCCGATCGCTCGCGAGGTCGCGATCGATCCCCACCGCGACGGCGGCGGCGGCGGCGACGGTGATCTCGCGACGTCCTTGCGGAACTTCTTGTGACGATCCGCCTCTTCGAAGCGAGCGGGACTAGACGGGGTGATTCCTCTCAATTCCTTTCGTCGATCGTTCTTCTCAAGAAACACCAAATCGAGAAAAAGTCAAAATGACTTCTTTATTTTGAAAGTCCAAACGATGATCATCTTTGGTTTGAGAATTTGACTATTTCGAAGTTAAGAATTAAATAAAATAAACTCAGCAAACGAGAATGGATTAAAATAGATTGAATTTTTTTTCTATCCGAATGCGTATTTTAAATAGCGAATACTTTTTTTTGGATTTAATTGGATTCAATTAGATTCAACTGGATGCAATTGAAAAACTGCATTTCATATATAATAAAATTTTGAATTGAACAGTATTCACAATTGTGTTTGTGTGCACAGAAAAAGCTAATATTATTTTTAGAGTGAAAAGCATACAGATATGCTCCATGCAATTTCTATAAATGAATAAAAATGCATTCAGAACTGAAAAGCATTTTAACATTCGTGAATCAATATTTCTGAAAATCTGAATCCATTTCAATTCATTTCAATCCATTCTCGTTTGCTGGGAAGTTATTTTGATTTTTTTATTGACTCTTGTGTGTACCTTGGAATGGTTCATCCATGCAATGATTCTTTATTATGATTGTGTTTAGTAGAGAAAGCAGCTTTACAACTATTGTAAAATTCTTTAATACGACTGATTTGTACATATATCCAATGAAAAACTAAACAAGAACAATCATATTAAGTGTGGGAAAAAGTTCGTTTTTCTCACACTTAATATGATTTTTCCCATTAGATGGCATTAAAAAAACGAACTTTTTCCCACACCTAATATTAAAAATATTGACAAAAGTTACAAAGTTGCTTTATACCTGCTGAACGCAGTCATTGATTCCTATACTTATGTCCGTTTCCAGCAATGCAGATTAATTTTAATTTCATTTGACTTACTCTTCATCTTTTTCTAGTTCTAAAGATTAGAAAAAGACGAAGAGTAAGTTGTAACCAAAATTAAAGTTGATCTACATTAGTGGAAATGGGCATTAATCTTAATCAATCTTAATCAAAGAACCGAAGATAAGTCTCAATCATATTAAATAATTCCATAAATCATATTAAATCATATCAAATCATTAAGCACAAATTCTTTACGTCTGCTGAACACGACCTACGTATCTCAATCACTCGCGATACTCAATTAACGCGATCATCCCCGAATTGTCACGTGGCGGATCGACTTATGCGCGCGAAAAACGAAGTATAACGTAGGATTGCGTGTATCCTGTCTGTCTTCGCGTGTACGTGGCCAGCGTGCGTATCAGCCGCGCAAGCGGAATACCCCGACGATGACGAAGGCGATGACGACGACAACGACAACGACGACGATGATGATTACACGCACGGTATGCACAACTCACCAGTAAGCCGCGTGCACACTCACTAACCACTATAACCAACGGACTAACCGCGGGAAGCTAAAATGCGCGTTCGCTCATTCGCTCGCTGACTCGCTCGCGACGTTAATATATATGTATATATATA
>NW_017259222.1:2070594-2075173 GCF_001594045.1 Atta colombica
CTTTCGATGGCGAACCTGTCTGTGGAGGTGGAAGGAGCTCAAGAAAGAGAAGGGAGTTCGTATATTTCTCCTCCCGTAAGAGAGCCAGTCTCCTTCTCTCTCTCTTTCGTTTTACACACCTCGTCTACCAGCCACCTCGTCCCTCCGTCTCGTCATGGACTTGAGACTTCGTGGAGAGATCGGACACACCGATGGCTTTCGACCGTTTTTGGCCGACTTCTACTCACGAAATTAATTGAAACGCACGCATGTACGCATACGCGTGTACATTGTAGCGAGGAAGATCGCACGAAGCGGTATAATTCGAATCGGCGTGTAACCGCAGCTCTTTACAAATTGCACCTTACAAATTGCACGGGCGACGTCGCATGGAAAAACGAGAAGGCCAGGAATACGCGAGAATCAATCAGCTTTTAAAATACACCGGCCAATCATTCTCTTGATCTTTTCCTCCTTTTCAATGGAAATCTATGTAGATGTTCAATATCAGCAGAATATCAGTGTTTATAATCTTCTAGATATTGAAAATTATTATTAGAGCACAAAAATTTTAATTTCTCCGAGTACACGTCTTCGATCAGCGTTTGAGGTGTAAAGTTGTAAGAAATTGATTAATCACAGTCGAATGTAAGGAGAACAATCGATTACGATTGATCAATTTCTTATAGTTTAGAATTTAAAGCTTAAATTTTACGCCTTAAAATTTCATTGTAAACATCGCTTTATAGAAGTTTAATACTGAAAGATAGTGTGGTTAATTATTTATTTTAATAACACAAATTGTAAAAATACTGACAACTGTGCTTTTAATTCAAAATTGAAAATAGTAATTAATCACTTCTTCCAGTATTAAATCTGCAGTTTGCGTCTCTCTGTCCACTTTTACAGAAATTATAATTAACTGGAAGATGATGATTAATTACATTTATTTTAAAGCACTCTGTTTAGCATAAATTATAAAAACAGCAGTGCTTTTAATATTTAAAATGACTAATTATAATCACTACCTTCCAGTATTACATTTTTATAAATTATTTATTTCAAGTATTAAAATCACTGTTGTTTAAATTGTTTTTAGTACTTAAAATAAATAATTATAATCACTATCTTTCAATATTAAATTGGATTTCTGTAAAAGCAATTTATAATCTGATGACGATAATTAAGGTTTCAGCTATATATGCGAATTATCTTTTCGCGTAAGTAATCTATATGTATATTGACAAGTACATGCAATGTCTACAGTTTGTCTTTATTTCTTTTTTGCCCGCTTGTACTTACGTTTTTAACCTCGATTCCATAACGAGTCATAAGATTGAAGAAAAGATTTTCGTCACGGATTTTTTTTTTCTTTTTTTCGTTCAGTATTTACCGCTTTCTCGTCTACGTGGCGCCGACTTCGGTTTTCACTTTGCGTAGGGGTAACATCCGTCACGCATCAGACTTTTTTTTATTCGCTATATTATATCTAAAGTATATCTGGCATATCTCTCATCGACGAGTTTCGACGAAGGTCAACGCGAATTACCCGGGAACCACGATACGGCTAATGCACGCGTCCTTCATAGCTTTCGTGAGATACTCGTTGGACGGAATCATGTATATTTGAGATGTGTCGCAAACTATGAAAATTATAATTTAAAAATTATAATTTAGCAGGTAGTCGATAATTTATATGTCGTAATAAATATTTCAAGCAACGTATTTAAAGTGAATTTTATTAATCACTTGAACGAATTAAGGAGTATCCCAGCAAATGAGAATGGAAATGAATTGAAATGGATTCAGATTTTCAGAAATACTGATTCGAATGTTAAAATGAATGCATTTTTATTCATTTATAGGAATTGCATGGAGTATATCTTTATGTCTTTCAATCTAAAAATAATATTAGCTTTTTCTGTGCACAACGCAGACATTGTGAAAAAACTGTTCAATTCAAAATTTTGAATAGGAAATGCAGTTTTTCAATCCAATTACATCCAATTGAATCTAATTGAATCCAATTGAATCCAATTAAATTAAAAAAAAAGTATTCGCTATTTAAAATACACATTCGGATAGAAAAAAATTTCAATCCATTTTAATCCATTCTCATTTGCTGAGATGGCTGGAATTTATAAAGTTCGCTCCAAATATCGCGAGTAAAAAGTACTGAATCGGATTATTTTTAATTGAATATCAATCCATCTATAGGATTGCCAACAGTTAGAACGAACCCAACACTTAACCAATATTATGATTGTCAATTTACAGCATAGGTTCTGTCAATCAGTACTGGACTATCACTGAGAAATTACTGATTGACAAATGACAGCCAAAGTTCTATCAGCCAGTAATGAGCCATTATTGGCAAATGATTGACTAAAATAACTGAGCCAGTATCATCTACGAGTATTGGACCCAAGTTACCATTCAATACTCATTGTTAGTCAATATTATGCTAAACTGACTGAACTTAATAAGTATTGACCCAGTAAGTAATATAAAATATAGGTAATGTTATTTATAAATCATGAAAGAAATCACAAAGAATTTAATTAAGGGTTTAAGAATTAAATTATGAAGTATCCAATTGCAGTATAGTCGAATATCGTGCACACGAAAGATAGAATGTGTGCGTGCAAAAGAATTGAAACGAAATGAGAATGAGAATGAATTAAAATGGATTGAAATTTTTTTCTATTCGAATGTTTTAAATAGCGAATACTTTTTTTGGATTTAATTGGATTCAATTGGATTCAATTAGCTTCAATTGGATTGAAAAACTGCATTTCTAATTCAAAATTTTGAATATTCACAATGCACAGAAAACAACTAATATTATTTTTAGAATTGAAAAGGATACGGATATGTTCCATGCAATTCCTATAAGTGAATAAAAATGCATTCAGAATTGAAAAGCATTCATTTTAACATTCATGAATTAATATTTCTGAAAAAAATCTGAATTCGTTTCAATTCATTTCAATCCATTCTTGTTTGCTGGGGATGTCGAACATAAAAAAAAAACACATATTACAGCAAACGGAAACAAATAATAATCGGTACCATTGGTACAACTCGCAACATTGTTTATGCGTGCCAACGGTAACCAACGGCATCGAACCTGGTACGGTAAAAAGCTACCGTACGGATGCTGTGACCCATTTACGGCCAAGGCAGTACCAAGTGTGGAAACCCGCGCAAATAAGCGCGACCTTCTCTCAGGAGGAAGTACGGGCATCGGCTCGAATTCCGTTTCGTCGCCTTTTTTGTTCGCGAGCCAGCGCTCGCCCGCACCTTCATACCGGCTGATCAAGATCATTTCAGTGAAAAAGCATCATTGTATGCCATCTCACATTCTCTTGTACGTGTTCAGTTATCCATTTTTGTAATGCACGATAATTATGTTATTTACGGAAAGTTCTTTTCCCTCTCATTAAATACACGATTAGCGGACCTGCCCACGTAATCGCGGAATCCATCAATTAAATTACCATAATTCAACACTTTGATCATCGGCGTGCGTAAATCACGTCTGTAATTTTCTCGGGAACCCTGACATTAGACTAACGCACAGAAGATCTTACTTTGCTCAATTTATGTTATCCGTTTGTGGTGGCGAACGTGAACTAAACGAGAAATAAAATCGTCGTTCACGTAACTTCCCAACAAATACAGACGTCATCCACGTGACGAGGTGCTTAGAATGCTAAGAAAATTTTTGATAGAAGATTTCCATTTAATTCTCTTCCTGAATCTGCCGAGCGACATCATTGAGCGCCATTCGAAGAGCATTTCGCGCATCTGTTCCATTTGTTTGGATTCTCATTCCCGATTGGTTGCTGATCAAGGCACGTTTATTCCCAAGGAGAACAAGAAAGTCAACATGATGTCAATTTGACATCATATTGATCGATAACGACAGAATTTGTTATCACTTTTTTTGCATTGACAGATCTAAAAATTTGTCAAGAAGGAAGGCTACGAGCGAAATTCTTTTTTAAGATCAAATATGAAAAAGTAGAATATTAAATTATTATTTAATTCATTACACTGAAAAAGTATTACTTAATGTATAATTTATAAAACATTTTATTTAAAGTTATTAATACAAAAGAAGAATAATATAACAGAACCTTTCCTTTTATATCTGGGATGTTTCTTAAATTAAAAAATATTTTTAGAATATCGAAATTATGATTAAGCACTTCAGAAATATTAAAAACATATAAAATTTTGCTAAATATTTTTTAAAAAGGAGATTTCTAAGGAGGCTCCCCCCCCCCGTGGATTTACCAGTTTTTTGTCATGATTCATATAATAACATTATTTTGACTTTCTTGTTCTCCTTGGATTTCTTAGACACCAAGGTTACTCGAATTTCCAATCTCCTCTCTCTCTTCTTTCCCCTTTTTGTTCTCTTCTTCCTTCTCTTTTTCGTCGAAATTCGTGGGTGGACGATTCCGAGAAGCGGCGATTCGTCTACGCGAATTAAGCCGCTTGTGGATCGGTGAGACGCTGAGAACGCTGGCAGCTTTAATTATAAATGTCTGTCTCATTCATGAATATATATATATATATATATATAATATTT